>NC_135761.1:21054968-21178389 GCF_052425735.1 Oculina patagonica
GTGTTTAATGTACTGAGAGTCTCATTAACCCATTGACTGCTAAACCCGTCAAAAGGCATGATGAGGGACTATCAGATCCCTTGATCAGCTGATAAAGTAGAAGAGAGTCTAACAAAGCACGTCTAACATGAGGTGGGCCAGAGATACAAGCATTAAACCTACAAATTTGTACCGTAAAAATCGAAAAATCCAACCACTTAAAGTTTTTGTTGGCTAGTTAAAAAAATTTAATAGGCGGACAACTGTCCAATGCGCAAAAAGGCGACTAAAAGATTAACAAAACCACGAAAATATAGAGAAAAAAGGAAAGCGCCATATTAATTTGTTCTTCCTAGACCGCAAACCACTTTTTTTTCCTAAAGACCGAAACTGCCATAAAATTCTTGACCGTAAACAGCTAGATAAATAGACCCTCACCAAAACAAAATGTAAAATAGTTTGAATTTCCATGAAGTAAAAACGACTGTTAGTTTGCACGTTCAAATGAGGTTGTTGAGAGTGGCGGCGATCAAAATTGTTCTTTTCGGGAAAATTTTTCGGTTAAAGAAGAAGTAAATTTTGCGTAATGATGTAACATTCAGAGTTGGATGCGATGTTTTTATCGAAAAGTTTTGTTTGGCCAAGATTTCGTAGCATTATCAACAAGTCAAAAAGAAATTACGTTAAAAAATCTGCAAGTTTGAGATTCAAAAGTGTTTGCCAGTCTCAGCTATTCTACTTGGGCATTTGCATTTTCGTTTAACAGAAAGGTCAACCAAACCATGAAAGAAATTGGAAAGCAAAAAAACGCCGAAAAAAAAAAAACGAAAAGCCTAGCCTAACTTATTAACGGTCTTAGAGTCTTATTAAGAATTTTGTTAGCGCTCTTTTGTGTTGTCGCTGTTTAATCTAAAGAGGTCAAAGAGTGATATTTTTTCGCATCGGTGAAAGCCTTTTGTAAGCTGATCATTTTCTTTCTTAACTCCTAATAAAGTTCCCATGTTATTCTGCTCATATAGCAGCAGGGGCGCATCTACATCCTCTTGTAAAGCTAAAGGACTAAACATCACAGAGATTATGAAGAGTGCAGGGTGGTCAAACTCGAGCACCTTTGCAAAGTTCTATGTTAAGCCGATGGAAAACTCTTCAACTAATTTTGGCACTGTATTGCTTAGTTCCACCACAGCTAACCTGTTTTATACCATGCCATAGAAAATACAGCCAATCAGAATACAGGAAAGCCGTTGTATATTCGACGGTATTCAACCCAACCTTCCCATAGTGCGCTGCGACTGTATTCTCGACGAAATTTAGTAAGCGTATTTTCTATGGCATGGTATAAAATAGTTACACAACACTTTCTCGTGGTATACTATGGAATATCCCACTTGTCACTTGTATTTTCTTGGCATACACACTCGCCTAAAGGCTCGTGTGTATACCGAGAAAATACAAGTGACTCGTGGGATATTCCATAGTATACCACTCGAAAGCGTTGCATAACTAGTATGTTTGTACCTTATAAAGTATTAGTTAATTAATTAAGTAGTTAATTAGTTAATTAATTAGGTAATTAATTAGTTAACTCTACACGTTCAGTTTGGTCAGATTGTCGTTACTTCATTGTTTTCGCTTTCTTCGAAAGAAGGTCAAAAGAACATTTGAAAAATTTAGTTTTCCATAAGTTATTATTATTTTCGATAAATTATTAAGTCGATAAAAAAGCTCGTCTGTTTGCTTCCATTTTCCTACCTAATCCTTAATTTTATTCGGCCCCATGCGATTACCTAAATTTGCATTACACTGAACTGCCCACTCCTAGCCCAAAAAGTCAAGTCGGGTATATTTTGACAGCATATAATACTGATAGTCGTACGCTTACATGACGCCTTACCTTGTTAGAATTTAGCAAAGATCTTGAAGGAAATGTGCGTTGTACGCTTTTTAAACAATACGATATGTTATCAAATCCTGTTCGTTCATAGACTTCCTGGTATAAAATATCCCCTTAGGTTAATACCTATTGAGTTATTACCCAACTTTACATCTCCTTTAGCCCTGCAGATGAAACGGGTCACTCAGATGCTATTGCTGCCATCGAGCGTTGTATTCAGGTCATCAGGAGTTGGATGCATGATAATAAACTACTACTGAATGAGGATAAGACTGAGTTTCTTCTGATTGGCACAAAACAGCAGCTTGCCAAAGTAAACACCTCGCACATTACAGTCGGTAATGCAAACATAGTTCCGCAATCTCCTGTTAAGAATCTTGGAGTCTGGCTTGACTCAAACTTATCTATGGTGGATCATATCACTAAGACCAGTTCCGCAGCGTTCTATCATCTCTACAACATTAGAAGAATTAGAAGGTTCTTAACCAAAGAATGCACAGAAACACTGATTCATGCTTTTATATCAAGCCGGCTTGACTATTGTAACAGTCTCCTATTTGGACTGCCTGAACGCCATCTTCAAAAATTACAAAGGGTTCAGAATGCAGCTGCGCGATTGATTTTCCAGGAGAGCAGATATTGCCACATCACACCTCTGCTCAAGTCATTGCACTGGTTGCCTGTTACATATCGTATAGTTTTTAAAATTTTGTTGAT
The DNA here is from genome assembly GCF_052425735.1 of Oculina patagonica. NCBI lineage: Eukaryota > Metazoa > Cnidaria > Anthozoa > Scleractinia > Oculinidae > Oculina > Oculina patagonica. Next base: position 21,057,559 of record NC_135761.1, read on the forward strand.
TACTTTTAAAGCCGTACATGGTCTTGCTCCAGCCTACATAAGTGAACTTATTTCCGTTAGAGAAACTGCTGGAAGACATTACCTGCGTTCCAACAATGGTTTACGCCTTAATTATAGCCAATGTAAATCACTCGCAACGCTTGGGGATCGCTCTTTTCATGTGGCCGCCCCTAAATTATGGAACGATCTTCCAAGTGAAATAAGAAACATGCCATCTCTGCAAAGTTTTAAGAAAGCCATTAAGACCTTTTTATTTTTAAAAGCTTTTTAATTGTACATTTCTTTTTATAGTCATATACATTTTAATCTTTTTTAGCTTGTGAATTTAAATTTTAAATTTTTAGTTTTTTTTAACTATATTGTAATGCGCAATTGAAAATTTTTAAATTGATAATTGCGCAATATAAGTAAATTATTTATTATTATTTATTATTATTCCTTATACAGAGCTATTTCCTTATACATTGTAATAATAATGAATAAATAATGACTGTCTATTACATCTAGCAGTGGGAAACCCCCACCGCTAATAGGGGGACGCCTAACTAAAACTATCTCAAGTAAATATAAAATAGTATTAGAAACAGATAATAAATAACATAATTCTTAAAGAAATTTACAAATGTTATACAGATAAATCCTGCCGTTACGCCCAGGAGCTTCTAATGATATTTTCGTTCAGATGATATTTGTAATAAAATCCTGTTTATATACCTGCAATAAGCTTTTCTCCAGGGAGTAATTATAAATGTATAAATAACTGTTTCCCTTCTTTTCTGTAAATAAACTATTTGATATGCTTGGTCATGTTACAATGCAGGAGATTGATACCTGACAGAGAGACAGGCTTGGGTTTGCGAGCTGTTTGTCCTTGTAGAATATTTACAATGCTTGACGAAATGAACCTAAACACAACTACCAGATTACTCAAATATAACCACGAGCTACCAAGAGCAGACCCCCCTGGGCGCTCTCCGAAAATTTTGGTGGAGTGTGTTATTTCGATCCAAAACTCGATACCCTATTTGAACATTATTTCAGTAAAAATCTGGTGTTAAATGCACTTGATAGCGTTCCAACCATCTAAAGAAAGTTGAAATGCCGGACCAAGTTTCAAGGATTTGTTGTTAAATGTTACGCTACGCTTTCATCTGATTAGTTGAGGTTAGTTGAACGCCTTTATCTTTTCTTTTTTTGCGCATTGTCGAAAGCCTTTTAAAAGTGCATACCATGTATCTCTTTAACGCCTTGATTCAACACAGTTTTGTCATATTTTCGTTACTTCCGCTGATGGTTAAATAACAGCGAAGACTTATTGTCTACCGCGTCAAGATCACTACTTAGCGCTGTTTCGTTGTTTGCGCTTTCTTTCAAAAAGGTCGCGCTTTCCCTTTGTCTAGTGAATCGCCGTTAAATAAAAAAAATCTAATATAAAGCTCGCCTGTTTGCTTCTCATTTTTCCTACCGAATTTGCGTTGCACTGAACTGTTTAGCCTAGCTCAAAAAGTCAACTCGGGTATATTTTGACAGCATAAATTACTGATAGTCTTACGCTAACAGTAGGTCTTACCTTGTTGTATAGAATTGTGCAAAGACCTTGAGGAAATGTGCGTTGTACCCGCTTTAACCAGTAATTGATAACACAACACGATCTATGAAATGTACTCCTGTTCGATCAGCTTAATGCGTGGAGATAGAAAACAATACCAAGACCTCCTGGTTTAAAAATATCTCCTTTAGTAAATACCCATTGAGTTATTTCCTTATACAGAGCCACTTCCTTGTTTCGTTCAGATGATATGTGTATTAAAATCACTGCCATTGGCTTTTCTCCAGGGAAGTAAATTTTATATATAGTTGTTTCTCCTCTTCCGTGTAAATAAACACCTTTGATAGGGTTGGTCACGTTACAATGCAGGGGATTTTATCACAAGTACAGGATTACTAAAAAAATAACCACGAACTACCAAATTATGCAGCCAAATTAAAATCGATATAAAAGCTTGCCTGATTCCCTCCCATTCTTCCGACCAACTTCGCTTTACACTGAACTGTTTAGCCTAGCCGAACAACCCAAGTCAAGTATATTTTTACAGCATAAATTATTTATAGTCTTATGTTTTTCGTCTTACCTCGTTGTAATTGCACAAAGACCTTGAAGGAAATATGCGCTGTATCCTCTTCCAAGCGGTAACTTATAACATAATACGATATTCGTAATCTAATCATGTTCGATAGGTTAATGCGTGGAGTTGGAAAATAAATCAAAGACCTACTGGTTAAAAATATTCCCTTCGGTAAACACCTATCGAGCTATTTCCTTATGCAGATCTATTTCCTTGTTTCGTTCAGATGATATGTGAAATAAAATCACTGACCTTAGCTTTTCTGCAAAGAAGTAAGTTTATTTAACAAATCGATCACATTTTTCCATGGTCTACACTCTTTTATATAATAACCTGAATTCTACGCGCATTTTGATTGGTTCTTACTTATGATCTATCAGAGTACAGACACATGGATGACGTCACGCGGTGGTGTGACTCGCGCGCGTGATCAGAGTTCATAGTCCAAATCAGAGTTGTCGGCAAAGTTTTTCAAACTTGCGGGGCCACAAGAAAGCAAAAAAGTTCAGCTTAATTACAAATCTTCAGTGAGAAACAATACGCCAAGCATCGCTCACCTTTCGAAGCATTTAACTGGGCGAAACAAGCTTGAAGAAGACAGTGAATTATTCGAGAAATTATCCGAAATCTGTATGAAAGTTTGACCGATGTTGTACAGTTGGACGACGCCACGGAAAACAAACGAATTGCGGTTGAACGCTTCGGTTAATGCTTACAGATTTGAACAACTTTCCAAATCGGAATAAAGGTTAGTTTTTTCATTGACTTTCAATTGACCATTTTTCTGTTTATTCAATCGGATTAACAATGCTTCGTGTTAACGAAAACTTAAGCTTAATAGTGAAATCAAAACAACTTAGCTCATCGGTACGGCAGCATTGCTCACACAGAAGTGTGCTGAAGTCTTGTGTTATTATATAAAACAAATAGATTTCATTTTGCCGTGCATCTGTTCAGTAATAGATCACAGAAGACGTCAAAATGTGGTATGAACATCAGTGACCCACTCGGCTAGCGCCTCGTGGGCCACTTCTCTGTTCATACCACATTTTGACGTCATCTGTGATCTATTACTGAACAGACGCACGGCAAAATGAAATCTATTTGTTAACTAGACAGTAGAAATGACGTCATAAAATGTTCAAAACTCAAGTAGAACTACGAGTCGTTAGGCGAGTGGTTTCACTGCAAAGTTTTGGACTTTTCATGGCGTCAATTTCTATGGTCAATAAGAGTTTATATAATAACCTGAATTCTACGCGCATTTTGATTGGTTCTTACTTATGATCTATCAGAGTACAGACACATAGTTGACGTCACGCGGTGGTGTGTCTCGCGCGCGTGATCAGAGTTCATAGTCCAAATCAGAGTTGTCGGCAAAGTTGTTCAAACTTGCGGGGCCACAACAAAGCAAAAAAAGTTCAGCTTAATTAAAAATTTTCAGTGAGAAACAATACGCTAAGCATCGTTCACCTTTCGAAGCATTTAACTGGGCGAAACAAGCTTGAAGAAGACAGTGAATTATTCGAGAAATTATCCGAAATCTGTATGAAAGTTTGACCGGTGTTGTACAGTTGGACGACGCCACGGGAAACAAACTAATTGCGGTTGAACGCTTCGGTTAATGCTTACAGATTTGAACAACTTTCCAAATCGAAATAAAGGTTAGTTTTTTCATTGACTTTCAATTGACCATTTTTCTGTTTATTCAATCGGATTAACAATGCTTCGTGTTAACGAAAACTTAATAGTGAAATCAAAACAACTTAGCTCATCGGTACGGCAGCATTGCTCACACAGAAGTGTGCTGAAGTCTTGTGTTATTATATAAAACAAATAGATTTCATTTTGCCGTGCGTCTGTTCAGTAATAGATCACAGAAGACGTCAAAATGTGGTATGAACATCAGTGACCCACTCGGCTAGCGCCTCGTGGGCCACTTCTCTGTTCATACCACATTTTGACGTCATCTGTGATCTATTATTGAACAGACGCACGGCAAAATGAAATTTATTTGTTAATTAGACCATAGAAAAACGTGGTCGATTTTTTTCATACCATAACACGGAAAATTTACGGGCGAATTGGATGAAAAACCTGTGTAAAGTTGCGCGCGCGTGCCAGCGTAAGTTCGCATTTTTTTTTCACTTAAAGCTGACGAATGTGATGTAATTTCGTCTTAGATTCTTCGGTTACAGCTGCCTTTTCCCACTCGTTTATTTTTGGTTTTTGAAAACGTCGCTTCAATGTCTCAAGTTTTCCGGAATTTGCGTGTTCTCAGTTATGGTATAAAAACAGTTGTTTCCCTTCTTCTCTGCAAAAACCCAGACCTTGTCCCAAAATAGATAAACCATTTGAACATCTGAACACCTGGTATCACGATACACACTTTTTAGCGATCCAACATTTAAAGAAAGTTGAAATAACCTAGTTTCAATGATTTGTTGTGGAGTTTTAGTTTTTTTAGCATCATACTCAAGGCTTTCATCATGTGATTAGTTGAAAAGGGTCGTTAATAGACCATTTGCATTATGACGTAAATGCGCAAAGACTTCTGGTAGTTGTAGTTAAGTTCGCGGGAAATTTTGAATCGTCATCAAGCCCGCTTGGCCAAGAAAATCGTGATGGAGATAAAGAAAATTACCCTCACCGAAGAAGACGTTCCTGTGGCTTCATTTAAAAGGCAAAAAGCAAGCTTTCAGTATAAAACCAAGTCCGTTTAAATGAAAAAAGTTATGCAAGATACCGTTTATTTGCTTGGTTGCGTTTTGTAGTGAAGTTTCAACGAGTGTTTCAAATTCCTCCAGTGGAGTCTCCGTCGCGCGGTTATTTATTTAAGTTTCTAAAACTTTTGCTTGCAAGGTAATATGTATATATTTTTTATTTTCAAATAATTTACGAAGACGCAATATTTTACCCTTTCTAAACATGGGGGAGTACATGATGTCTACACTCGTTAAAATCTTTTGAGGCTCATCGTTCGAGTCTCACAAGCAGGGGGGGGGGGGGGGGAAGAAACGAGGTCTGGGACCGAGTAGCGATGCTCTCACAACTTGCAAAGCGATCAATTCACGATGTAGTCAGCGGTTTTTGGACGATGATGCAACAGGCAATCTTTTCCCGCGAAATGGAAGCTGCTATGTCGTGGAATCACTTATTATAAAGGGGTTCAATTCTCTTAACTAAAAATCTAAAAGCAGCGTGTTTAAATCCGAAAATTTCGTCATCGTCGTGTAGTTTTAAGAACGCAGAATTTTGTGATGCCGTGCTACTTTTCAGTGCTGAAATGCAAATGTTTGACATGTTTGTACCACGATTTTCAACTGGCCCACATGGGGATTGTCAATGAAGTAAAACAAAGAAAGACCAAGTCAACAAACAACCTCAAACAATAGAGCAAGAACAATAGCTCCGACCAGCGCGGGAATATTCGATCGCCACGTTTTCATTACCATTCCCGTGATGGTTTTATTAATCGGGCGTGGCCGATTTATAGTTTACCCTTTGGTCGTCCTAGAGCATAGTCTCCTGGCGCGGCCAAAAAGACGGGGATAGCTTGGGGTTGCTACAAAACCGCTACGGGTGACGCATACCGCAATGGTTTTCATTTTAGTTTTGACAGGAAATCGTTGCAGGCACACTTGGTCGACTTTTGGGTTAATGTGTAATCAGGTTGTGTTTTTTTGCTTCGGCGGAAGGACAGAGAAAAAAGCTTACGGGGCAAAGTACAGTATGGGGCCCAGTTCTCGGCCACTTTTGACGTAAACTTGTATTTCTTACCTCAGAAGAACCGCAGGAACTTGAAATTTCTCCCAGAGCTAGCTACATTATTCAGCTTTTTGGTGTAAAGCTATCGACTGGTCAAAAATTAATTTGCCCGAGCAATAATAAAAATAAAAGCTCCATTTGTGGGCCCAGTTCTCGGCCACCTTGGCCCAGTTCTCGGCCACTAAAAAGCTTGTGCGTAATTATCCGTAAAAAAAATGCTCAATTAATTTTCACAGTCATAAAATCACTCTGTAAACCTATTTATGTTATATCGATCCCAAATTATTTTTATGAGGCTTTGTTTTACTTTAGAAAAGAAGGATTTTAACGCGCCTAGTTGCCTATGTGCAGGTTCTAGCAACGCATTGTGTGACCCGTGCATTTAGATGGTTTATTTTGCAGTGAAAAGGTCTTGAAAGATTTAGGTGTTGTAGAAATAATAGACAAGACAAGAGTCAGCTCAAAACTTAGAGATAAGATTGAACTTTATTTTTAAAACATTTATTTCTTTCATTCTGGCAGCAGCAGATGAAATTATATTAAAAACCAAGCGCTAAGCTGTGATAGCGAGCAGGGTGGCCGAGAACTGGCAAATACGCAAACGTCGCAAGAAAAACTTTCAAAGTAAGTTAAGACCAAAAAATACAACGGTTCAACGAAAAGTTAACTAAAGCAGAAAGCTGAATTATTCTACGTTTCACATGCCAAAAATTAGCTCGTATGGTGGGGGCTTTTGGATAAAATACGAATTTAACTACATCCATGAATTTTAAGGAGCCGTAAACAAACAAATTTTTCGGGAATGCAAATTCACCTACCTCCGCATAAACTCGACGTGTGAGCTTTCTATATCGAATTGAACGATCAAACTCAAGATACTTAAAGCACATGAATCAGTCTATCGTTTGAAGGAAATACCTTTTTCTTTTAATTCAACTGGAGTGTGAAAAAACGCGTTAAACACAAAGTGGCCGAGAACTGTACCCGGCCGAGAACTGGGCCCCATACTGTACCGATATTCACCATTGTGAAATTGCACTTACTTTGACAAGTTAAAGTTACAGGGGCGGATCCAGAGGGGGTGGATTGGGTGGCTAGCCACCCCCCTTGATCCACCAGAAAAATGAAAATAAACACATTAAAAAAGAAAATAAGGACAATGACACTGGGTAAGGTGAAGAAAGTGTAAATTTTACATACTTGTTAACATCCACCTTCCTTATTAGAATCGCGTAAATCATGTCTAAGAGGCTTTCACTTTTAAAAATTTTCTGACGGGGCATGCCTCCAGACTACCCTAGTGGGAAGGAGCCTACGGCCATGAAATATGGGTCTTAGGCCCGAAATAATTTGGACTCTCACTTTCAAAATCCTGTCTAAAAGCCTGATATCCCCTCCCTCCACCCCCATAAAAAACTTGGGAATTAAACAAGATAGTAAACAAAAATATTGGTAAACAGCCACCCCCCTTTGAAAAATCCTGGATCCGCCCCTGAGTTATTTTTGTAAATGAAAAAGGTAACGTCATTGATGTCACGCAGTGTTTTTTTTTAGCAAACTAGATGGTTTGCTGGTTTCTGACTATGAATGGGGGTGTGATCTTGCGGTATATTTTTTGAGCCTGACTCCGCCGTAAAACTTTTTTCTTATTTAGCAAGAACTGTGTCGATTTTCATTTCTGAACAATTGGTCGTCAAGTTGTTTGTCACAAAGAGTAGAATGTTTGTACAGCATGTTTTGGAATTATTTTAGATTTGGTTAGTAAGACGCTTCTGAAGACCTGAGCAAAACATTGGGAATGTACAGTATTAATAGGAACTTGAATGGAATTTTTCACAAGTTGGATAAAGGTATCAACTGAAAAAAATGGACTTCAAAATGAGAACTTGGATTTTGTTGTAATTAAATTTTATCGCGGATTGGATGCATAATATCACGGCTTTGAAAGTCTTCAAATAATTAGAAAGGTTCCTTTCTTCCTTTTGATCTTATTGTTATTTTCATGTATTGATTATTCGAAAGTGGTTTTCGTTGATACGAAAAAAAAACGGGTTTTCACTGAATTGCTTGAAGTATTTTTAGACGTGATAATATTGGCTTAATCAAATTACATTGTGCACGAAATATTTGTTATTCTTTTGTCTTGAAACTTTCAGAAAATTGAAATTTTTGTTTGACAGTAGTGTATGAAAGGCATTTTATAGAGCTGAATAGAAAATAAGAAACATTAATAAAGGTTATTTCAAAGATTTATTTTGCCTGATTTTGAAGGGTTTCAGGAGTTTTAAAGAGTGCTGGTAAACGGCTTAGTCTGAAATTCAGCCGTCCTTTGCTTCGGCGGGAGGACAGAGGAAAAAGCTTAAGGGGTAAAGTACTAATAATCACCATTGTGAAACTGTAGTTGCTTTGACAAGTTGAAGCTATTTTTGTAAATAAAAGGGGTAACGTCATTGATGTCACGCAATGTTTTTGTGAGAAACTTTTGAAACTAGACGCTTTGCAGGTTTCTACAAATAGCAGTGTGATCTGGCGGTACATTTTTTTTGAGGCGGACTCCACTTTAAAACTACTTTTTATATATTTAGCAAGAAGTATGTGGATTTTCATTTCCGCACAGTTGGGCGTCAAAGTCGCCTGTCACAAAGATTAGAATGTTTGCACAACTTGGTTTGGATATATTTTAGATTTGACTAGTGACGTTAGTAAGACACTTCTCAAGACATCAGCAAAACATTGGCAGTGTACAGTATTGGTGTAAACTTGAATGAATTTTTTACGAGATCAGTAAAGCTATCGAATAAAAAGATGACTTGAAAATGAAAACTTCGAATAATTATAATTAAATACCAATTGAATTTTAGATGAGAAATTCCGGAAGTGACATCTGTGTTCAAAATAGGAATTTTTGTACAACTTAAAGTTCCGAAAAAAAGACCACATGTTTGGTAAAAATCACAGACAAACATGATCAGGAAAACAAAACAGGCCAATTGGTTTTATTCACGAAAATACAACTTTCTTGAGAATGAGTTTGTAAATAAGACAATGAAATCGAATTACATTTCACACGAAATTTGCATACATTTGAACTTGCAAAAAAGAAGTATCTCTGCCGAGACATAATAGCGTCAGACCTTACATTAATAATTATTGTATTCTGATCTGATTGTTATTTTTTACGCATAACTATTTCAAAGTGGTTCTCATCGATGAAAACAAAACGGTTTTTCATTCACTGCTTGAAGTATTTATAGACGTGGAAACATTCGCTTAATCAAATTACATTCTGCACGAAATATTTTGTATCCATTTGTCCCGAAACTTTGAGGAAATTGAAATCTTTGTGGACGGTACTGCATAAAAGCAGTTTATAGAATTGAATAAAAAGATAAGAACCATATTGATAAAGGAAATTTTAAAACTTTATTTTGGTTCATTTTGACGAAATTCAGGATTTTCAAAGATTGCCAGTAAACGGCTGTATGGTAGCGGGCAGAAGTCGGTTCGTTCTGAATTTTTCAATACGGTATACAAGTTACAGGTCAATAAACAGACCCTCTGTACAGTAAAAAACGTTTTGGGAACAAACCATTGTGAACTCATTTTCTATGTTGATCAGTAAAAATCCTTAGTACGACATGGGGCTTGTTATCAAGTTTGTTAGTACGTTAATACTGCAAGGTGTATAACCTCAGAGAATTATTATCAGTGTGTTTTGTTTTATTAGCGGTTTATACTCCAAGGTCTTGGAATGAGAGATCAAAATTAAGGCAAATTTCTGATATTATCTGATTGCTTGGCACAGATTAGTACGATACTTAATTGGTTAGGAAATTTAAACAAACATTAAATTGAATGAGAGTAGAAAGGGAGGGACACGTGGGGGTGAAAGGCTAAGGAGATGGAAAGGGAGGGAGAATTAAAATCCATGCTTGGTTATATCATGTCACGCAACCTTTGACTTCTGTTGTTTTCTCACAAGAACAAAAATTAAGATGGGGTTCTACCTGAATTTGAATGGAACTTTAAGAGATTTAAAGAAGGGATTGAAGAAAAGAATGGAAACACCTTCAAACAGTTGACCCCCTCGCAAGAGCACTCCGGGTTGTCAGGAGACTGTTTGGTGTCCGTCCACCAATTTTTAACTTCAAATTCAAATTTTAAAATCACATTAAATCTTCAATATTTCTTATTTGTCTACATTTTACTAATCCTTTGAGAAAAACTATCGCCTCCCAGACATCCCCCAAAATCGTTCAAAAATTAACAAAATACTGCAAAACAAATATATATGGGATAAGTAAAGCTTTTTTGGATTCCTTGAAACGCGGCTGAAATGGTTTTCAGTGTTTTCCAGCCCTTATACTTTGGGTCAGTACTACTATTCTTCACCAGTTTCTATTACAGTAATGGTATGAAACAAATACCTAATCATTGGTCAATAAGTTGTGATCATTTTCTTGACAATAGTACCTGATTAGGAGTTGTATACTGTTCCATTAAAGTGTAAGGACTGGAAAATACTGAAATGCGTCAGCCACCTAAAGCGTTGGAAAACTTGGTCTTCAGGTAAAACCCCGCCTTTATTAAAAGGCTGCACTTTGCTAAGTGTTACAAATTTATATTTTCTAGACGTCTAGTTCAATCGTTTATTTGTATTGTGCGAAATATATTTTTATAAATTGAGACCATTTATGTCATTAAGTAATAATGCAATCTTGAAAACATTCCAGATTTTCATTATTAAATAGAAACACGACAAATTCAAATTTGGGAAAACAAGCCTGTCAAAATGACGTTGCCATGGTGATTTCAAGTTACTGGCACAATAACTAATCCTACCAAATTATTGCGAGATAAATTTTCGATAAACGCGCAAAGTTGGCAGCGTTTGGTTGAATCTTGAAAAAGTTTTAAGCGTCAAAAGTCAGCGAGGGTCTCAAAAGCCCCCCCCCCCCCGGCCTGAATAGGTTTAAGTGACTGTTTTTGCAGTGATTTTTACTGTACTGTACCCTGCCTTTCAAGTCAAAACAGATAGCTTATTATTAAGCGCCCGATTTTAAGCTTCTCAAGCTTCTCAAGCTTCTTGTTTCATAACAAACACCACATATTGACACCAAGAACCTTTTCGGAGAAATTTTCGCTGCTTTAAAGTCAAAACTTAGAAAGTCTTTTTTATTACTACATATATAAAAAAAATCGAACTCTCTCACTGGTCCCATGTTTTTGTTTTGGCAAGTTCACAAAGAAAGGAGCTGCTCATGCGCCTTAGAGACATCCGCTGACTACCGCCCCGATGATTGCTTTGCAAGTTGTGAGAGCATCGCTCAGATTTCATATAAGAGAATGTATGGGAAGTTGCTTCCCCCCCCCCCCCTGCTCACAAGTAATCGCTCATCAACAAAATTATGTAAATAAAATTATATTTGCTCACACGGCCCTCGCTCGTATTGAAACCAGAACTCCTAATCGACGAGTTGACATTTCCAGTACAAAAAACAAGAAAGCTTCTTTGTTAAAGAAAATTGCAATTACAGTTCTAATTTGACGAAAAAAGAAATACAATTTTAAGATAAATAAACAAATAATCTGTATTCACCTGCACAAGGAAGTTTTGAGTGATCAGCTTGGAAATCCTTTATTATTGATCCTTCAGTTCATCGATGAAGCTCGATTGAACGAGGAAAATTATTTGACTCGTTTCTCTGTCTCACTGTAAAAATAAATTAAACTGACCGTCCCGCCGATCAATCATGATATACGGTAAATTTTCTAAGCCGTTTTCAGTCAAGAATTAATTCACCTGCCATCGATGGACGTGATCGTTTGTTGAACGTCTGGAAATAGATGATGAACAAAGTCAATGGCTTGCCTTGTTTTCACTTGATTCCACACAAATTTAGTCATATCCTAGACTCGTCCTTTCAAGTAATCTGTTTCCAGTGCGCGATTTTTTGAAGCTGTGATTTTAGGCTAAAATTATTTACGAAGAGAAGTTGTCGGCCGCGATGAATGAAATTCTACCAAGTCAACTCCGCCACACAACGTACATATTAAACTTACTTCAACACGAACAACATTTGTCAGTCAATTTTCCTTCCAAAGCTATCATCCTGTTTTCTATATTTTCACAGGTAACTGAAATATGAATGTATAAGCAAATTTCGAAACGACAAGAGCGTAAACTTTAGCCGCTCAGCTTCAAATAAATGTCATAGATGTCCACCTTTCCGCTTAGCTGCCCTTAGCCAATCACAAGCCAGAAATGGTTTTTTCCCGCGAACCTAACTACAACTACCAGAAGTCTTTGCGCTTTTACGTCATAATGCAAATGGTCTATTGAAGACTATTACTAGAAGAAAGAGATTACCCATCGGCTTTGTCATCTATTCATCATAGAATATTTACAGAACTGATTTATTGAAGGTTTTAGAATTTTACTCAGAATTCTGTTTCTGTTCATTTGGTTTGAACTTGTTTAACATTAAGAGCAAGTTTGCAGAAGAATCGAACAAAAATTGTTTTTTGCGGCAATTCTTAAAATACAGGGATTTCACTCATCTTCTGCATGAAGGTAGTCCTTATTAAAACTAAAAACGTTATGTTGTTTTTTTCTTCAAATAGTTTTATTTTTCTGAGAAAAACGAAATTTTCGATTTGACATCTAGACTCGTCTAGACTCGATTGAGAGGGTACAAATTGGGTTGAAAATTGACCATTTTCAATCGATTCGTATGTCAAAACCATCACGCGCAGAAAAAAATCAATACAACCGGTCTATTGCATGAATCTTCGTTGTCCAAATAAGCATAGTTTCAAGAGTTTTGGTTTAATCTAATTATTGCGTTCGACGAAGGAGAACGCTGCCTAATTCCGTTTTTATTCGAGTTTTTTGGGCTATCTTTGTATGGTCATCAATTTGGCCGCCCCAGAAATTTTTTCAGGGGCGAATGACGTCATCTCCATGCCATGTGCCATGTGCTTTCAATATGGCGTCCATTTTGGATTCGCACAAACCTGTTTTGCTCGAAACGTGTATCCGAAGTTAAAATAATACCGAAAATGACATGGAAAGCATAACAGAGTTTTATCCAGAGAAGTATAGTTTTATTCCGCCACCGAACGTCGTTAAAATAGTGGCCGTTCGTGAAAAATTATATGAGTTTCTTCGCAGATCTTCGCAGCGACGCGACGGGAAATGGTAAGTTTATTTTTGTTTCTCGCAAAAACGCAACAACAGCGATGAAAGGATAACAGGCTCAGAGCTGGCAAACCGTGTACTTTCGAATGTGCTTTCGTGCGTGCTTTCTTCGTTCTTTCCTTCGCATATTTCGAATATTTTTCGCAGTTTTCTCCAACGTAGGCGTGAAGTTGTACCCGCGGGAGTTGTATCAATATTATTCAGAGCATCAGTGGCAAATCTTTCTTGGAAACAGACGCTGCGATTCGCCCCCGGTGATAACACCGAGTTGTGATGTGTCAACTCAGCTGCTTACCTCAACCGATTCAACTTCTCCTTGTGTACAGACTTGTGAGACTCTATAATATACCAATTTATTATATAAACATCAGTGAAATACCAGGAAATCTTTCGCGCGAAAAAATCATATCTTCACACGTGAAAATAACATGTTATTTTCACATGTGAAGATATCGATTTCGAAACATTTTCTGACAAGTTTGCCCTGTTTCAATGCTGAATGAGTCAAAGTAAATCGATATTAAGTCGAAACATCTTCGGATCTTCCTCGGCAATCTTCGGCAATCTTCGGATATCTTCGGAAATTTTCGGAAAAGTTCGGAAAATGTTCGGAAACATTCGTACGACCTTCGGACAACATTTTGCAAATCTTCGGAAATCTTCGGAAAATGGTCGGCAATCTTCGGAAAATCGTCAAAAACATCGTAATTAGTAGGTTTATATAATAAACAGAATATTACATGGTTGCTTGGAGATATGAAATTTATCTTCTCGTGATCAAATCGATATCCCACTCGTTCGCTGCGCTCACTCGTGAGATATCGATTCGAACACTCGAAGATAAATTTCATATCTCCGCACAACCATGTAATATCCTCTATATATTCCCTTCGGCCACTATTAAAGCATTGACAAGCTGAATGCAGACTGTTCGAAGTTGTTGAGCCATTTTATATTTAAACTCTATTGTATTTTATGATTGTAAGGAAACAAAAAGTTGTTACTAATGGACTGGTATCCGAAAATGTTTGGAATGTCTACATTTCAGTTCAGTAGCCTTTTGTTACTGTTAGTATATATTACAAATATTAAACTATACGAACATTTTCCAGGGTAATATACATTGTACTTTATTTGGATTCATTAAAGACCTTTAGCGACTTCGCTTGGCACAAATATCAGAAGGCTTTAAATTCTTCTCTTATGGTTTAGAAAGATGGGTTGGTACAAGCAGATCAGTTTTCATCAGCTTGGCAATGTCACCTTTTCTGCATGGACTTTTCATTGTAGTTTGCACATGACAAAGAGACCTCAAATATTAAGAAAATATGAAAATATAATATTCTACTTCCCACCCCTTGCCTCCAGCTTTCCCTGCCCCCCTCCCCTATCACCCCACGCTACCGAACGCACTCCCCTAATTGCCAATTACTACTAGTTTTACGGTAAACAAAACCAGACTATTCTCACGCGAAATGAAAGTCGGTCGGTCAAAAGAATCGTCATTTTCACTATGTGCCTTATCTCAGAATTCCTTGAGATAAATATATTTCAACTGTAGAAGGATGATACTTTCAAAATATTTAAAGTTTTGTCTGGGTAAATGATTAAGCACTTGTCAAAAAATTATTCAAAATCGTACAAAAACGACACAAAATCACGCAAGCTTTCGAATGCGTGACCAAAAGTATTACCACCGTATTTGTTCTTTAAATCAATTTAGTCGCAACACTAGCAATACCAAGGCATAAAACCTAATAAATATGTTCACCTTTGCTTGATTATGATATCCTGTCCCATGCAATATGTTTTTTCCTGTCATTTCTTCAATGGCTTCCCGTTCAGTTCGCATACCGCTTGTCAGGAATCCGTCTGCGACTGGTGAATTTGAAGCAACTACCGATACGAGTTTAACCAAATATGTATCGTCATGATTAACGAGCCCTTTTTGTGTTACTTGATTAAGCCATATTTCAGGTTAAAGCCGGCAAAGCGTTTTCGATAAGCCACTTTGCAGCGCCTGTTGGCACCGTTTTTATTCGAAGTGAAGTATAAATTTGCATACTTTCGAGACAAGCGTGACAGTTTTTTATACTTAGGGGGTGGGGTGAGGGAAGGGTCTTAAATTTTTAAATGAAAACGTTTGGGGATGAATTGTCACAAACTCGTATTTGCTACGTGATTTACTTTACTTATAAGTTCTGCTTACGCTCAAAATCAAAGAGAGAAAAACCGTAAAAGTATTGACAAAAAGCCGCTGTCAGGAAAAAGTGTTGTAATCTATTAAATTTAGACTTTCTAAAAGTCGTTTGCTTCTCGTTTCCGGTTTGGTGGTAGTCTATAATCTACTAATTGCTGGTTGCTCCTTCTATAAAAACCAAAATGTATATTCATATAATTCAGTTATGTACTTCGTTATTCTCCAAAATAACAAAGTAAAATAATTGACCTTGTGTGTGCGAGAATTCACGTTGTTTACTTTTAGGAGACGAGACTAATGTAATTTACTAAACTCGATTATAGATGTTTGAATGATTTCTTTTTTCTCACGAACCATTTGTGGAGCAACCGGCACAACGCAGTCCCCGTAAAGTGCTTTTTCGTTCAGTTGTCTGGTGAACTGTTGGAAAACTTCACATGTTCTCGCTGCACTTGGTGTACTCATGGAAGTTTCTTGTTCTTTTAAAACGATAGTTGGCAGTCCTTGCTCGTATGATCGACGCGAAAAAAGTAAATTAATAACCGAGGTCCCTTTGCTGTCATGTTACAAGGATATAGAAAATCATAAGTCCCTCTGGTCTTTTGCTGGTGTTAATGGCGAACAGGAACTTATCCTCCTTAGAGCAGGTATCTTTAACAAGCAACAGGATGTTAGCGCTTTTACTATCTGTCCTTTTCAAGCTTTTTCATCGATCCGAGCTTGGAATTGGATGGCGAAAAAGTTTCAGTACATGCAAAGTTCCTCACGAGATTGCTTATCACATTAAAGGGAAGACTTCTTAAGGAGATAGAGGTGTAGGAAGAGAAATATCAAGAGACCCCTCAAGTCTCACGATTTTGCCGTGAGACTCACGATTTCTAGTTCAATCTCACGGTCTCACGATAAGACACAAAAATCTCACGATAAACAGAGACACAAGCTGCAAGGATAAAATTTCCTTATATAATGTCATTTTTTCGACGTTTTTGCTTGTTTAAAAATGGTAGAATAGGGGTTAGTAGACAAAATTTGGAACCACATATTTGTAAACTCTCAAGGGACTTTTTTAATTTCTCAAGGGACTGTTTTAATTTCTCAAGGGATTACTTTCCGCTGTGGGTGATCACTTGCGATTTCGTGGAAAAAACTTGACTTGTCACATTTACAAACGTTATATAACAATTTTAAAAGTGACATGTCAGCTTTCTTATCTCAACGCACGTGTTTCTGAAAGGCGATCTATAAAAAGCGTCGCACAAACAATGGATTGCGTAACTAAAACACGAATAAATAATCACTAGCACTTACATCGCGTTGAGAGCAATGTTGCATGAATCGGCTTTACAACATGCGATCGTATCTACGCAGTTCGAGTAGAATTTCAGTCAAAGACAGCAAAATTCTTTCGTATTTCATCTTCAAATATAATTCGAAAGCATTCACTGTATATGTGGCTTTTGTTTAATCCTGGGTCTTGATATCCGACCCTCGCCGAGCCTAGACAAAACGCAGCTTGAGTGTAACGATTTGTTTACGCAATGTTTTCTCCGACAGTAGTCGGAAATATCCGTATTGTTTTTCGTGCTTTTTCATGGAGCAATCGTAACGATACGGCCTTGAACACATTGAACGGCGGTCTACCTATAACAATTCAAATATAGCGTCGCAAAAACAAAGCGTCGAACGCATATTTTGCTGTTTCATTTCCGTAATCGACTGCCTCGAAAGGTCCTTGCAGTTTTAAAGTATAGAATTGTCAGATCTCGCTGAAATTTGCACTTTTTATTTGTGTAATGTTAAGGAATATGTGTATAAATACCCGGCGCGAACGAGCCATTTTTGACAAAATTATATGGCTGCATTTCCTCCGCGAAGATAGGAAATTGTTAAATTAAACTACAAAGAAACTGTAATGATAAGTTCGAAGAACAATGCACAGGATAAACCTTCGACTCATACTTCATGCAAAAACGTCGATATCTCGAAGAGACTTTGATTGGCTTACTTAGGCGATTTTCTTGCGCCAATTCTGTGTAAATCCATAGTCAGTAAGGTATTTCATTAGTCTGTTCGCTAGACATTTCTAATTATTTCATTCTACAAAGAAATATCCGACTCAAAATTATTTCATTTCAAACGCCAAATTTTCTGTTTGTATCGAGAGGAGACAGAACCGGGACCTAGTGTGTCATCTGTTGCCTTACCTGAAAAAAAGGAAACAGCGCCTTGATCGTTTGTTAAAATAACAGCAACAATAACAAGAAAAAAAATGGTGATTGTCTCTTTTTTTTCTCATTTTGAGCAAATCACGTAGTAAATACGAGTTTGTGACAATTCATCTCCAAACGCTTTCAAACCATCGGTTCCGCTAAAAATTTAAGACACTACCCACCCCACCCCCTTAAGTATAAAAACTTTTACGCTTGTCTCGAAAGTATGCAAATTTATACTTCACTTCGAATAATACACGGTGCCAACAGGCACTGCAAAGTGGCTTATTGAAAGCGCTTTGCTGGCTTTAACCTGAAATATGGCTTAATCAAGTAACACAAAAAGGGCTCGTTAATCATGACGATACATATTTGGTTAAACTCGTATCGGTGGTTGCTTCAAATTCACCAGTCGCAGACGGATTCGACAAGCGGCATGCGAACTGAACGGAAAGCCATTGAAGAACTGACAGGAAAAAAACGTATTGCATGGGACAGGATATCATAATCAAGCAAAGGTGAACATATTTATTATGATTTATGCCTTGGTATTGCTAGTGTTGCGACTAAATTGATTTAAAGAACAAATACGGTGGAAATACTTTTGGTCACGCATTCGAAAGCTTGCGTGATTTTGTGTCGTTTTTGTACGATTTTGAATAATTTTTTGACAAGTGCTTAATCATTTACCCAGACAAAACATTAAATATTTTGAAAGTATCATTCTTCTACAGTTGAAATATATTTATCTCAAGGAATTCTGAGATAAGGCACATAGTGAAAATGACGATTCTTTTGACCGACCGACTTTCATTTCGCGTGAGAATAGTCTGGTTTTGTTTACCGTAAAATAATTAGATTAAACCAAAACTCTTGAAACTATGCTTATTTGGACAACGAAGATTCATGCAATAGACCGGTTGTATTGATTTTTTTCTGCGCGTGATGGTTTTGACATACGAATCGATAGAAAATGGTCAATTTTCAACCCAATTTGTACCCTCTCAATCGAGTCTAGACGAGTCTAGATGTCAAATCGAAAATTTCGTTTTTCTCAGAAAAATAAAACTATTTGAAGAAAAAAACAACATAACGTTTTTAGTTTTAATAAGGACTACCTTCATGCAGAGGATAAGCGAACAATTTTTCATGGCATTACCGGACGTTGTCGGATTTTTCTAGAAATCTCCTCTTAAGAGCTCATGTGATATTTTTTTCACACCGTCGATAGCCTTTTGTATGATGGTTTAAATAATTCCTCTCTTAACTCCTCCCGAAGTTTGATCATATCACATTGTCCGCGTTACGCGCACTGATCATGATGGTAATAACAGCAAAATCTTAATTGCTGTCGCGTTAAACCAGCTAAGCAACGTTAGTATAATTTCAGAGGTGATTATAAGAATTGAAGCATTCTGATTGGTCGAGAAATTAAAATCTTGATCATCTTTTAATCCTGGGTTAGCGTTAATCGTCTTTTGAACAACCTGGCCCAGGTAAGTAAACATGGCCGCTTTTGTTGAATGAAAATTTCTTTGATTTGAAAGAAACCCGTCCAAAGTCCTGGATATTTTTAACACTGGGAATTTTTCAAATCAACTACCAAGGCTTTTGGACCGAAAATATTTTCAAGAGATGGTTCTCAAGGCATTAGAAATGATCGTAAACACAGCGGTTTTGGCGATCGATGAGAAACTCAGACAGATCGATTGAGCAAACATTATTTAGTTCTCTTCTCACTGGAGCTACTCATTTTCGAGAGGATTCCCACATTCGCTTAGAAGTCATCAACAATCATACAAAGGTAACGGACATCTATTTTTCTCATAGTATTTGTTTTGTTCCGTTTTATTGCTTTAACTAAATAAATTCTGATTGTAATCGATGAATTAAACTGGTTTACACCGTATGCAAGCGAACACTTGTGTTTGCTGTTTTCTTGTTTGCTATCGTTATTTTTTTAAGTTCTTGATGATCACCTCTAAAAATTATACTAAAACAATTATTCGCCTTAGGCTCAGTGATTATTGTTGAATAATCACTGAGCCTAAGGCGAATAATTGTTAAATACTTCGTTGTTTTCGTTTCAAATAACATGTGGAAAATTAAAGTTTTTCTTGTCTAAAGTGAACCATGAGTAAAATTCGGAATAAAAGCTCGCGATTGTCTGTTCGCTTTCCATTCTTCCTACCAAATTTGCGTTACAATTCAATAACTATTCGTATTGGTAATAATTACCTGTTGTTAAAATAGGTATTTTTGTCCAGGAAAGAGTTGTTTAGAACGGCTTATGCTTGTTGGAAGTCAGGGTCTGGCTGAATTCTACCTGCCCTTTGATGTAATTGAGAGACAGTGTTACAATTTATTGAGTGATTGCATGAGTATGTTCTTATCAACTGTTATTCACCCCAGTCCCCAAAGAAGTACAAAGACAAAAAATTACTTTTTCAACTTTTAATTAGACCAGACTGAAAAAGAACAACAAATACAGTGACGAACTAGGCGTTGTCATCGTGCAAAGATCTGTATCACCGTGTAATCTTGTCTTCTCAATGATTTGCGTGAAATCTTCTACTGCTGGGGAGCGGGTACTTCTTCAACCACAATCCGGGACACTGAGTTCCAGCCAGTATGGGCATCTGCATCACGGCCCCCTGCGCAGTTTCCCACGTTGAACCCAACACGCACTCCTCCCTTTGGGATGTTGTCACAGTACCCTTCAATATGGCGGACTCGAAGGGGTTGAGGGCCCCTAGTTTCCATGTAAACAACTCCGTCAATAGGCATTGGACCACTGCACTCAGCGCCATTGAAGGTAAAGAACCAACGCTTGCAACAACCCGAACACTGGTAGATGCGAAGAGCTCCAGAGTAGAACACGCGCAGAGCCGTGCTGTCGTGCACCTTTTTAAAAAGACAATCCTAAAGAAAAAGAATCGGGAATAATTAGCCTGGATTTTTAGGTGCCAGTATCTTTTTTCACTATCTAAAAAAATCTAGCTGACTCTTTTTAAAAATCGTCAGCAATAAGCACCTACTAAAATATGAGATATAATTTTTACAAATTTATTTCTTTATTTTTTTACAATCTGGCCGGTAACGAATTCGGTTTTTCTTCTGCTGGTACCTTTGACATCATTCACGCAGGAGTGTTTTTAAAATCTTCGCGCTGTTCTGTCTGACTTCTTTACCTTTAATAATCCATTATCTCGTCCATCCCCGCTTCTCCAAACACACTGCTTCCAGTTGGAAGAGGCCTGGGTACCTCCCTTTTGACCTTTCAGTCCAGTCTCTCCTTTTTCTCCTTTTTCGCCCTTCGCTCCATCACGACCGTAAGGGCCTGGTAACCCAGGACTTCCGGGAATGCCAGGATGACCGTTTACCGCTGGGCAGGCCTGGAAACGAGAAAGGCAAGAAAGAATTGAGAAAAGAGGCCTAGGAAAGGAATCATTTTTCACAAATTCACTGAAATGAGATTTTCACCGAACCTTCTGAGTCGAGTTAGCCACAGCAGTTAAAATACCATTGGTGAATAACGTCAGCACAATCAAGAAATGAGTCTTCATTGTCCACAAATCCTGCCAAGAATAAGCAAAGAAAACGGTTTAATCACAAAAACCGGCACAAATCGTGAAAAAGTTGCAAGCTTTTTACTAGCTTTCTGTTGATCCTTTGGCTAGGAAAGGAAAAGTATTACTCGTATTTTCACTCCATTCAGAGATAGCATTTTCCTTGTATTACCGAAATTTGTCTTGTAGCAAGCTATCGTTTCTTTTGCTCTCTGATTGATTATAGCTCGGGGGAAAAGTGGGTGCACCGGAGGTTTCGTTCTTTGTGTACTGAGGTTCTTGACAGGGCTTCTTGTTAACCCATTGACGGCTAAACCGGCCACCATGGTCCTTGTACCACCACTAGAACATGTTTTGAGTGATCAGTCGATAAAGTAGGAAAATGTCTTACAAAGCATTCTAAACGGGAATGAAGGGATAAGTTGACCAGAGATGCACGCATTAAACCTACTTAGCGTTTGTACTCTGAAAATCGAAGAATCTTTCCATTCACAAGTCGTATAAAATTTTCACTCTCCCCGACGTTAATGCGAATTTTTCCAGCGCGCACAAAGGCGACTGAAAGGCCAACAAAACCCGGAAGATATCGAAAGAAAAAGAAAGCAAAGAACGTCAAATAAAAAGAAGTCTGGTCCATTTTTTTCTCGTTCGAATTTTGATTTATACGCATACCCCAAACGAAATGTATTTGCCTCGAAGTAAAAGGCAGTGTTAGTTTCAAGTTCAAATGAGGGTTTTGAGAGTTTGTCGACAATTCCTTCAGATAACGGCCAGAATTAGGCATCTGTTTCTTTCAATTGTTCTTTTTTGGAAAAACTCATCGGCAAAACGAGAAGTTTATAGGTTTCGCGTAATGATGTAACATTCAGAGTTGGATGTGATTTTATTGCATGTCTCATCAAAAGAATCGAGAGGCTTTGTTTGGCCAAAAATTCAAAGCATTATCAACAAGTTAAGAAGGAATTACGTCCACAAAGATCTGCCAATTTGAGGTTTGAAAGTGTTTGCCAGTCTTAACTAACCCTGTGGTTGGGCATTTTGCATTTTCGTTTAACTGCAGTTGAATTTATTTTTAATACCAAAGCAGCCACAACAACACTGTTAGGCAAATCACTTAACATACCTTTTAAGTAACGCAACACCTGGGTTGTCTGAGAGGAAACAAAAAGCTAAACGGCAGAACATAAAAGGAAATAAAGTGTTAGGATTTAACATCAAACCGAGGAAAAAATATTAACTCAACTACAAAGTTTCTTCTTCAATACTTACTTGTCGCGATTGCTGTTCAAAACTGAAATGAAAATAATTTTTCCTAGTTTGTTTAATAAACTTCTCGTCAGAACAAGTTCGTCTCACAAAAGAAATTTAATTCTAATCTTCATTCTTACACGCACTGTGATTGGCTAAAACGGTTTGTTTGGTCGATGATTTGTCCAATAGGATGAAGCCTTCCATTCTCAACTTGTTTGCCACGTTTTGTTTCCCTACTTGCTATAAAATATCAGTGTAATTTCGCTGGAACAGCCAAACGAATAAAAGCTACATATTTAATTCTGTTCGTACAACACTTTGAAAGCTTAGCTGTGAATGCGCCGATTTTTAGCTGATTTTTTGCATGTTTTGACTGGTAAACGGTGAAAACAAGAAGATTTTTTAATCAGAATGTTGTGCGATGGTAGTTTGAAACCGGAACATAGCTGTACTTTTACGTGTCAACCTTAATATACTACCTTGTTTTGTTTTCTTCATTTTTTTATTTTCTCTCTGACTCTCTTCATTTATATCAATTCACACAATAGGCTGATAATTTCTGCGTGTCAATGCACTCATCAATAATAATGTTTTCACTCAGGCAAGTCATTAAGTCGATTCTGCGAGACGTGAATATTTGAGTTCTGGGTGACTGAGTTTGATTAAAATGGCTCAAGCAGAACAGTGTGTGCTAGTATCAGTAGTATTCTAGTATGCTAACTCCTTTTTAAATTCCATTTGACAAGGCAACTTGGTGAGGATTGTAAAACTCTCTCAGTATTAGAGTAAGAACTATAGTGATTTACAAAAACGCGTGTCCTCATTACAAAGTTGGTTTCACAGCGAAAGGTGAAACAATGAACATTTAAAAGTGACAGCGAATATGTAAATTAAATCACGAAATCTTGGCTTGGAATTTTTCTATTTCTTCTACTGTACCGATGGCGAGATCGTTTTTCTTTGCAATTGATCACTGGCAATTGTAAATTTTTGCCGGAATTTCTTGATACTTCTTTGAACAAAATACAAGAACTAAACAACGCAGAGTCGGTGTCAAAGGAACACCAACAGGCAAGATGGCGGTGTTGTGTTTGGTCTACACGCTTTTACTAGCAGTCAACACGACTTTGTCGGCCCGGATCGCTGCATTCTATACCATGGGAGGATCGCAGTACATTAACACAAGGCATACACTGGAAGAGCTGGCGTCTAGAGGCCACGAGGTAAAGAATGATTTTTGCATTGTCATGCTTGCATGATTTTTTATGGTCCAAAAAAGTTTAGCGAAGGCTTCCCATATTCCGTTTTTATTTCTTTATATGCCTCTTAATTGTCCATCATATCATCGTGGAAAGACAGAGGATAACATTGTTTGGGTTTTCGTTTCTTTTGTTTTGTAGATAATGGTTTGCAGCTGAAATTTGTCGAGATTTTTCTCTCGTATCGAATCTTGCATGTCAAGAAGAGTCACCGCGCGTCATTGACTCATTGAGTTTGCATTTTTCATGGCTTTGCACGTTCCACTCGCACGTTCGCTCAACAAATCATGACATATTTGGAAAGATCTATTTTTTTCTACTTTCCTCCTACTCATACTCTACCAAGGAATTGTTTCAGCCAGGGAATGTCATAGGTCAATTCCAAGAAGAAGCTAGACGAATACTCCAAAGACTCTCGGCTCCAAAAGGCACTTCAGAACCGTGCAAAGTTATGCTTGTCAAACAGGATCAAAATGTCGAAGAGTGATATTTATGTACCGAGTTGCCATATTTATGTCTAAATTGCATCATATATATCCATAGTGCAATATCTATGTCCAAAACTACGGTATGTATATCCAAATTGCGATTTAAATAGTTCAAAAATCCGGCGACTTGTTGTCGTTAATTTATATACTAGTAGTAATCAGAGATCATGGGAGTGCGTTCGACCTATAGGTAAAATAGACCCAAGGTAAGCAGGCAGTGGCAAAGAACCGACATGGTCGGCCTACTAGTAGCATGCCTTATGTCAAAGTTAGTTACTATGCTTATACCTCACTAAACGCGAGGAGGATAAGTGTAAGAAAGATTGTGTGACGAGCCAAAAGAACATAGAATGAATGAAATATTATGTACACAAAAATAATTATTTATTTCACTTGACTTGTTATTGTTTGGCAGTAAACGAGATTTAAACTTCCACAAACTTCTGGAAATAGTTTCACTTCGATTTAAAATTCCACAGACATAATTCACACAGGAATTCACTACCCGCATAATACATACACTATACAACGATTTCCCCGTCAAAACGTCTAGGGTCTCTAGGAATAACGATATATCACAAATTCAGAGAAGTGATTAAACAGTTTTGATCCGTATTACACCCATTCTCGATGCATTTAATTCTAACAATTTGAAGTTTTGTGCAACATATAATTGCAGGACACACGCTAGTTTACCTACGAACGAACTCCCTACGAAACTACGCATCGACTTACTCGATTTCCACTCTTTTTATGACGTTCGGTGGCTGAAGACAACTCTGCTACCTTGGATGATAACCTTCTAATGTTCTCCAAGGCATTTTTGGCAAAATTACAATTTTGGCCACATGTTTTAACCCTTTTTTCAAGTCGAATAATGTTTCTAAGCTTCGTTTGGGACGCCATCTTGCATGAAATCGAGGACACCTGTGGTTACCAGTTTCCCGGCCGATCGGGGCGGCCAATCTGGTGTCCATACATTTGCGCGCACATTACGGCTCGATTCATTCCGCATAACAGTACACAGGCATACCAACTCAAAAGACACAGGACTCAAAAACAAAATTAGGCTTGCGCTCTCCTTCGTCGAACGCAATAACAGTCAAATGATTTCACATATTTCAATACAGTTTCTATTTAAATATTTCGCAGACTATATTCTAGTCGGTCAGTATTGTATTTAAGTCTACAGAGGTCTCTACATGTCCTGTCCCCATCCCACAGCATTTGCGGCTCGGAGGATACCAAACATCGACTATTAGTTTAGTTTTCAATTCTCTGGTGGGAGTTATACGAGGAGCAAGAAATCACTTGTCTACCAACCAAGCCGACAGTGCAGAATTCTGGTGTCGCAAAGTTGACGATTATGAACGAACAGTGAGTTTGTTGCTAGCTACAACAAAGAGTGGAGGAATGACTCCCACCAAAGAATCGAAAAAAGAATCGATGTTTGGTAATCCACCGAGCCGCCATATTGTCATGCTTCGGGATGCGGGACAGGTCATGTAGACTTACATGCAATACTGACCGAATAAAATATATGTCGAGAAAAGTCCGCGAAATGTTTACATGAAATCATTTGACTGTTATATATAAAACGAAAACAGGTTGTCGAATTTTTGGATCTATATAACGCAGTTTTGGACATATGTATTGTTTTTTGGATATATATAATGTAATTTGGTCATAAAACTCGGTACATAAATATCACTCTTACATAAATATCTTACATAAATATTACTCGGTACATAAATATCACTCTTCAACATTTTGATCCTGTTTGACAAGCATACATACTAGTTATGCAACGCTTTCGAGTGGTATACTATGGAATATCCCACGAGTCACTTGTATTTTCTCGGTATACACACGAGCCTTTAGGCGAGTGTGTATGCCAAGAAAATACAAGTGACAAGTGGGATATTCCATAGTATACCACGAGAAAGTGTTGTGTAACTATTTTATACCATGTCATAGAAAATACGCTTACTAAATTTCGTCGAGAATACAGTCGCAGCGCACTATGGGAAGGTTGGGTTGAATACCGTCGAATATACAACGGCTTTCCTGTATTCTGATTGGCTGTATTTTCTATGGCATGGTATAAAAAGTGGTACACCCTCTATTGTGTTGTTCAAGATAACATCAATGCCCAATCCATGGAAGGTCATTAGAATTTTCGAGGAGAGAGTGGTCTCAAAAGCAAAGTAATGTTTCTTTATTTCTTTCTTGTAGGTTGTATTTGTTGTTCCCTCAACCCAAAAAATCAAACCCAGTGAAAAAGTGCAGCACAAGATTTACCAAGTACCATATAAAATTGGCTTTCTGGAAGATACCATGATACGGACTCAACTTGAGGGAAACATGATACAAATGTTCTTAAAAATGAAAGAGGTAATGCCTATTTTGTGTGAAAGTGCTTTGAACAGCACAGAGGTTCTCAAGGAACTGAAAGGCTTCGACCTCCTTATCTACGACAGTGTTGCATTTTGTGGCGTATTGCTTGGTGAACGTCTTAATATTCCGAGAGTGGAGATTTTGCCTGCACCACCAAATATTCCATTTGGTTTTAGCCACATGATACCCATGCCTGTGTCTTATGTTCCACAACTAATGACAGGATTTACTGACAAAATGACTTTAGTGGAACGTACAATGAATTTGGGAGCGTACGTTGGGGCGAAGCTTTTTATGTATTTTGCAAATTACAGGCCAATGGATGCACTGAAAGTGAAGTACAACATCAAACCTGAACGAAGCTTTCAAGAGGCAGCTGGTGATGTTGAGCTTGTCATAATCACAGCAGATTTTGCTTTAGAGTACGCACAACCTCTTTTGCCAAGTATGAAATCTTCATTATTATTGAAATACAGTAAAAATCCGCGAGTGAGAACCTATTGTTTTTTAGATTAGCCTAAACACTTACATGTTCTTACATTAAGGGTTATTAACACAAATTAAGGCTAATTAGGTTCTTATTTTCTGCGGAAAAATTTCAATGTTGTTAAATAGAGATCTTAGTGGTATTTGGCCTTTTTCTTGTATAAATTTACATTACATTGCATCTGGGGTAATAATTGAACATATTTAATCAATTTTAGAAAATAAGAAACTGTTTTCACATTTAAGGCTAATTAGGTTCTTATAAAAATGGTATCTGATTCGCAAATTTTAGCCTAACAGGTTCTTACTCGCGGGTTTTTACTGTAAGGCATTTAGGAGCTGGACTGAAAATTGTTTTCTGTCAAGCTCGGCTAGGCCATGCCCAGTCACAGGTAACAGTTAAGATATCCACGTTATAAAATGCATCTATGTTGGAATTTTCCATACCAAGCTGGAGGGGCTGTCTTGGAAGAAATATCAGAAAATGCAATTTTACTGGCATCCCAGGTTGTGAGAAACTCTCAGATAAATTGAGCAAGTGAAACAGGCTTTTAGCCAGGTGGGAGTCCAGGAGTCCTATGGATGGCCACTTTTCAAAGAAAATTAATATGAATTACTGTACACAGAGGTCTTTTAAGCAAATTTGGAAATCGTTAGATACCTTTGCACTCATTACTGCAGAAAAACACCTTGCATTTTCCTTAGGCCCTTCTATGGGGACAAAGTCAGTCCTTATACAAATTTTGGACTCCCACTTTTTAAACCCTGGCTGAGAGCCTGAAGTGAAATCTGCCCAATAAAAGGTTTACAGGAACACAAGAAATAATTAAAAACAAAGGGGCTTTTCATCTGTTCTTGTATAACTTTCCATTGCACCAGTTGAACCTTAGCCTGCGAATACAGCCGCCTCTCATTCGCGTCCCGCAACGAAGAGCGAAACACGAAGAGAGACGTCTGCGATTCACGGCCAGAAATTCCATATTGATGACGTAAATCTGTCCAGAATCCGGACAGGAGCGCTGATTGGTCAGCTAGTTAATTTACATAATGTATGCGAAATATAACACTTCATTACACGAACGGTAAAAAAACCGGATGTTATTGCGGACTCAAAGTTGGGAAGGATCGTGAAACTACACCGAAGCTATACCTTAGAATTTCTATTATATCTATAATTCATATGTAATTGGGAAATAAAAAGAAACTGCTTTATAACAAGATGAACTACCTCAAAGATGTACAGAAAGGACGCGCCACAGCGGCCGTTAAAAATAGATCAATTTTGTCACCTAACTTTTATTTACATAAAGGCAGCCGGCAAAACAAACCCCGGGAAACAAACAAGCAACAAAAATGTGAAATACAGATAACCTGAACGACCTGAACCATCCACAACCAAAGAATAAATGCTACAGAAAAACAGAATTTTAATTTGACAAACAGCGGGGAAAGAAGAAACTAACTCAGAAGAATTGTTATGATCGTTGCGGTATCGGTATTTACGGCCCAACACCTCCGAGATTTGCGCGGCTCAAGTTCCAAAACAATGTCATCTAGTGATTTCGCAGCTTATTTTTCCAAATTTTACTAATGTGCAACTCGTATAGGGATTTCTAATTTTCGCGATGAAGTTGTCCGGTGTTAATGACCCATAAATGTGCCCTTGTCTGCCTTGAAAGTGTTTGTGATCAAGCAAGTAATGTGCGGCTGAAAACAAAAAATATAATTATGCAAGACCAACTGCGTGTGGTGTGGGAAATCTAATTAGTGGTTAACGTCATCAGTATGGAATTTCTGGCCGTGAATCGCAGACGTCTCTCCACAGGTAGCCCAAGCTCCTAAAGGAGCCGTCAACATATAGACCACATACGACATTGCGTAATAACGTTATTATAAGGGTTTGTATGGGAATATAACGATCGTAAAAAATAATTCAAAATAGAGGAAAAATATCCAATAAAATTAACTTAACTATCCTCTATTGTCTATATCTTGTGTTTCTATGCCGTTTGGAGGCGATTTGAAGCCATTTCAGTGGGTTTTAGGTTCGCTGGTTTCCTATCATTTAAGGGTTTGTATGGGAATATAACGATCGTAAAAAATAATTCAAAATAAAGGGGAAAATATCCGATAAAATCGACTTACCTATCCTCTTCTATGCAAATCTTTTGTTTCTATGCCGTTTGGGGGCGTTTTGAAGCGATTCCAGTGGGTTTTAGGTTCGCTGGTTTCCTCTCTATATATAATTATATATAGAGAGGAAACCAGCGAACCTAAAACCCACTGGAATCGCTTCAAAACGCCCCCAAACGGCATAGAAACAAAAGATTTGCATAGAAGAGGATAGGTAAGTCGATTTTATCGGATATTTTCCCCTTTATTTTGAATTATTTTTTACGATCGTTATATTCCCATACAAACCCTTAAATGATAGGAAACCAGCGAACCTAAAACCCACTGAAATGGCTTCAAATCGCCTCCAAACGGCATAGAAACACAAGATATAGACAGAAGAGGATAGTTAAGTGAATTTTATTGGATATTTTTCCTCTATTTTGAATTATTTTTACGATCGTTATATTCCCATACAAACCCTTATAATAACGTTATTACGCAATGTCGTATGTGGTCTATATGTTGACGGCTCCTTTAGGAGCTTGGGCTACCTGTGGTCTCTCTTCGCGTTTCGCTCTTCGTTACGGGACGCGAATGAGAGGCGGCTGTATCTGTATTCGCAGGCTAGTTGAACCTGTTTTAATGTTCCTCTGTTCCAATTACCCCAGATTGGCCAGTAGGTCTTCCAATATGGTCCTGACAGGACACCCAGACAAATCTTTCCCAGTCCACTAGGTCCAGAGTATATGAGTGTGGGAACAGTGGGGTGTAATGCCAAAACTATCATACCATCTTGGGGGAGGGGAGGGAGGAGGAGTAATACTCTTAGTCACATCATCTTATGGATATATGAAGTTGACCACACTGGCCTGGCTTTAACTATCAAGGTTTAAGATGACTTTATAATAGTGTGATTATATTTGTTACAGGCAATGTAATGGTTGGACCACTGAAAGTCAAAGATGCTGCAAAACCCCTCCCCCCTGATTTAGACAAATTTGTCAGCAATTCAGGGGGCCATGGTTTTATCATTGTTTCCTTTGGATCAAATGTGGCATCAATTCTTCCAAAACCAGTGGTTGATATGTTAGCTACAGCATTTGGGAAGCTGAAACAGCGAGTTGTGTGGAGACTTAAAGGTATTAAGACGGATTCCGCTGAAAGTTCGAGCAATGAATGCGAAAATTAAGTACCAAAAATCTGCTCATAGCACAGCAACATTTTTTATACCATTTAAAAGATCTAACTTGGTGACCCCGTAATTAAATTCTAAAGCATTCTCGAAAAATTAAAGTCAACCCTCGTAAAAATGTTCAAAACGCATGCCATTTTCTTTTTGAACTGGCGTGAAACGTCCGTTTTAACTGAAATATAGATAACTTCAAAATTACCCATTTTTCTCTTGCGGGGTCAGCTTGAGTGCTAAAAGGTTTTTGTTAGCTGGACCCTAAACTGTTACCATGCTATGAGGTCTCTTTGGTAACTTTTTTTTTGCCTGTGTTGCTCGGATGTTGGGCGGAAACTATTTTAACTAGTAGTTGTACATTAGTATAATCAATTTGTGTCGTCAGTTGGTAGGTCAGATGGTGGACGGGTTAGTGGATCTGTCAGTTCGTTTATCTTAATGTGTGTCCAATCAGTAAACAAATTATTTTATTCTATTAACGTTCCCTGTATGGGACCAAATTTTAACTTAAAACATTTTTCTCAAGCCATTTGATGTCAATTCTTTACGCTGCAAAGCTTTATTGACACAATTAATTCTCTCCTCTTCTGCAGGTTACATTCCTTCCTTCCTTGCAGCGAACGTCAAAATTATAGAGGGGTTACCTCAGAATGATCTACTGGCTCACAAGGACATCAAAGCTTTTGTCTCTCATGTGGGACACAACAGTCTTTATGAGTCGGCATATTATGGAGTTCCTTTAGTAGCTTTTCCTCTGTATGGAGACCAGCACAGTAATGCCAAGAAAGTAGAACATGTTGGTCTTGGTTTAGCCGTGAATTGGAAAACCAGTAATGCCCAACAATTGTTTGAAACAATTGAACATGTTATAAGTGAGCCAAGGTAAATATTGATGTTGTTCAATTTGTTACTAATACCGTATTTATTCGATTAAGCGGCCACCCTCGAATAAGCGCCCACCCTGTAGGTAGGAAACGTTAATAAGCGCCCAGCCTCGAATAAGCGCCCACCCTGTAAGTAGGAAACGTTAATAAGCGCCCAGCCTCGAATAAGCGCCCGACCTGTAGGTAGGAAACGTTAATAAGCGCCCAGCCTCGAAAAAGCGCCCACCCTGTAGGTAGGAAACGTTAATAAGCGCCCAGCCTCGAATAAGCGCCCACCCTGCAGGTAGGAAACGTTAATAAGCGCCCAGCCTCGAATAAGCGCCCACCCTGTAGGTAGGAAACGTTAATAAGCGCCCAGCCTCGAATAAGCGCCCACCCTACACCTCCCTCATAAAATACTCTGAAGTGCACAAGAGGAGTATTGATTATTATTGAAATTGCGATTGAAATTGACTTAGAACTCATAAGTGACTTCCGTGAAGACCGAGGTTTCTTTGTATTTTTACAAAAACATTCAATGAACAGTTTAAGTTTTGCTTTGGTACACCTTCACGTTTTATTTTTATTCATTCTTTTTGCTGCAAAATAAACTAACTACTTGCTAAAAATGGAGAAAATTTAGAAAGCGCCCAGCCTCGAATAAGCGCCCACCTCGAATAAGCACCCACTCTCAAGGTCCAAAAAATTAATTAGCGCCCGTGGCGCTAATTTATCGAATAATCGAATAATTACGGTAATTAGGCAAGGTGCATGTTATCAGTAAGTAACTCAACTGCATCTTTTTGCATTGTGTGATGTAGCTGTATCCTTTTGCATGCATTGCTTGTCTCAAGCAGATACTTAGCCAATCTCGAGCCCAGAGTGACCCCCGGCTCCTCGGTCCGTCAGCGGTTGATCAGCGGTAGGGGCGCCGGGACTCACTCTGGGAAACTGAATTAATTTCATTATTTCTACTGGTCCTCACAGAACATTAAAAATCTTTCCCGGAAGTAAACCAAACCGGAAACCCTGGAAAAACGTTTTTTGTTTTCCATGGTCAAATGTTCAGAAGAATCAGCTTAATTTTGTAAAACACATAAGAACTCGTGATATGGCGCTATATAAATGAAGTATTTTCTAATTCTACCCTTCTCTTTGACCGTAAAAGATACCATGAATAAAAAAGGACCTCCTTTAAGCGTCGATTTTTTAGAGTTTTAAAGCAACAACGACGGCGTCACCAAGGACAAGGTCGATTGAAAACTCAATTTATAGTTGACTTACAAATCTCGCTAGAACTACTGTTTTCATTCAAATCTCCGATCCGGTTGAAAAACTGAATATCGCAGACAGTGCTGATTCAAAATAATAACAAATGACGCAGAATTTGTTGTTTTGCTGAAGAAAAAGAATTGTCGAAAAATTATAACACATGTGTGCACGTGCTGAGTCGCCAAAATGCTAATTACACCTTTTGAATAGCGTTGACCGTAGACTTGCTTCAGGTCGCTCATTAGATTCGCAGGAGACCGCTGGATACGGAAACGGAGGGCGCGCGCGTGCATGAGAAATAAAATGGCGGAGGATCGTGGCGGAACAAGCGACTTGTCTCACCTGCAGCGCGCAAATTCTGAAATGTGGCAAGTCTACGTTGACCGGTATGGCCTTTAACGTCTTTATTAATATCACCGCCATTCGACGAGGAAAAAAATGTTTGCTCGAAAACATGCAATCTATCCTGAAAAGATGCGCTGTCAGCGAGGAGCCTTTGAAATATACGAAAGTCGCCAAACAAAAATATGCGAATATTTTTTTATGAACAGAACAATAGCTTGCCCGTGGGTTGTGCATCATGCTATTATTTAGCCGTCCTCTGCAAAACAACAACGGACACACGCACTCAGTCTTCACAGACGGAATCCTGAAAGGCTAACAAGACCTTTGATTTAAAACAAATATAGCAGAATGCTCAAGAAAGAGACTAAAGGAAATCAAAAAACCAGACGCTCTTTTGTTAACTCTCTCTTTTGTTAACTGCAGAACGTTATTGTTACTTTTGTTGCTTCGATAAACACTAGTTCAGTCGATACTGTGTTAGAAATAGTTCAGCTTTCTCGATTTACTTCCGTTCTGGGAAATTTACTTCCGCTTAGACCTAAGAGCATGCGCAATAAAAACCGGAAGACCAAGGTTCTACCTGAAATTGACCTGAAATTGATCTGATCAATTCCAGTTTCCCAGAGTCCGTCCCATACCGCTGATCGACGGACTCTGGGCTCGAGATTGATACTTAGCAAATCGTTATCAGATGGTTTTCAACAGAATGTCAGTTAGTTCAGATTTAGAATTTACTGTAAAATAAATATATAGTCGACTTCTGATGACTCGAACCCTCGGTAACTCGAACCCCGCATTAACTCGAACCAAAATCGAATTCCCCTGGATTTCCGTCATGCATTTGCTGTTATTTTACCCTCGATAACTCGAACCAATTTTTGTTTCCCTTCAGATCATTCTCTATATACAGTCCGACCTCTATTAAGCGGCCACCTATTAGGCGGCCACCCTCCATTAAGCGGCCACTTCCCAAAGTCCCGATTTATTTGTCACTAAACTGCTGTATTTGACGACCACCTCTATTAAGCGGCCGCGGCCACCTTTTTTCTGTCACAAGTGTATTATTTATATGGGTTTTTACCTCTATTAAGCGACCAGCAAATTATATTTCCAAGCGAAATGGTGAAGTATCTTGAGCACAATTTTTTTCACGTACTAACTGTTGATGCAAAAAGGCCTAAGAAACTTGTCAACGATGTTTTGCATCTTTTTCTATTCATTATTAACCTAAGAAATACACTGTACATTTCAACTACATGCCTTCTGTTTTAGAGCTAGAACTATGCATTGGCTGGAAATGTACGTGATGTTTTGTTACAATGAATTTTGGATATATCTTCTTATATGTTCACTTTTTAGAGTCAATAGAATCGTGTTTACTGCAATTCCTATACAATTTATATTGTACCTCTATTAAAAGGCCAACTTCTATTAAGCGGCCACTTTTCAAAGTCCCGAGGGTGGCCGCTTAGTAGAGGTCGGACTGTAATTTTACCCTCGATAACTCTAACCATGTCTGTCAATACGTGAAAAGTCAAAGCAAACGGTGTACTGCAGTCAAAAACATTGAATTTATTTTGAAATAAACATGTACATGAGTCAGAGCCGCCCACGAATGCCCCTCAAAAAATGAACTGTGCTCGAAACTGCCACGCCATTGACGTGCTACAGACGTTAAGTTTGTTGGTGGAAGATACCGATTCTGTCAAATCGGGCCTTAGAAAACTTTCAAGGATAATTGATAGTAATAGATAAGTTGAGAAGTGTCAGGGCGTATTGAAAGCTAGTAAATCGTATGAACTCTGTAGCAGTAGCCTGACGTTGTTCCCTTTAAAACCTGCAAAGTTCACAGTACACTTTACCCTAACTTCTCCTGTTGCTTTGCTTTGTTATCTTTCTCGACTTCCGATAACTCGAACTCTCGATAACTCGAACCTTTTTCAATTTCCCTTGAAGGTTCGAGTTATCGGGAGTCGACTATACAAAGTTAAATTGTTTTCTGTGACTTTCTTCTTTAGCTTCAAAACAAAAGCAATGCATATTTCTGGCCTGTTAAAGGATCGTCGACAAACACCTCTTCAAGAAACCTGTGATTGGATAGAGTATGTACTCAGACATGGTGGAGCGCATCACCTCACTCACCTCAGAGCTCAAGTGTTTAACATCCCTTGGTATCAGTACTACTTACTTGATGTCATGGCTTTCCTTGTTGCTATAGTGACCTTGGTTGTCATGGTGATACGACTGATGTGTAGATGCCTGTGTCGTGTGTGCTGTAAAAATGGTGACAGTAAAACTAAGAAGGAGTGATATATGGAAAATACTGTTAGTACTTACGTGTACCTGTTTTTCTATTTAAGGTGTAATTAAGTTTTTCTCCATGCAGTTTTTAGTTAGCCATAAAATACTCAAAACATGGGGCACGTTTATCATTTTTTAGGCTATTTTGCTTGTTTACAAGTAAAATAGATGATACGAGGACAAGCTTGTCACTCTCTTACCGCATAGTTGTAAACTCTCAAGGGACTGTTTTAATTTCTCAAGGGAATATTTAATTTCTCAAGTGATTACTTTTCGCTGTGGGTGATCAACACTTGCGATCTCGTAGAAAAAACGTGACTTGTCAAATTTGCAAACGTTATATAACAAATTTGAAACGTGTCTAGCCCATATCATACATGGCATAACCAATTGAGAATGTGTGGTTCAGCTTTCTCATCTCAACACAAAACTCTACGCAAGTGTTTCTGAAAGCCGATTTATAAAAAGCGTCGCACTTAATTCCGTAACAATGGATTGTGTTACCAGTGCTTAAACACGAATAAATAATCACTAGCACTTTATACATGTATGAGTTGAGCCGTAGCGAAAAGGTCAAATGGATTTAAGTATTACGATCACACTGATCCAGTTTTTGATAACGTCAAACTAAAACATATATTATAATCATTTCATCGGGCATTGTGGCGTATTTTGCGGGCTAAAATGAAGAATTCAGCGGGCATAATATATTTTAGCCCGCTGCCGTGGACCAATCAGAAACAAGAAAATAACGAAGCCAGTCAATCAGAACTGAAAACCATTCAACCGTTCGCTCCGTTTTCTTGCTGGCTGGCACAAGTTGGCATCACTTCAAGCTTCGTTTAATTTGAGTCAAGACGCTTCCATCTGCAATTGCAAACTGTTTTTAAGGTTTAAAACAACAAAATGGTTGAAGGACTGAACGGGAAAGCAAATTCTCAGTCTTCTTAGCTAGATGAAGAGGAATTACAGAAACTAAAAGAAGAATCCAGGCGGCGAAGTGAATGTAAGTTTGTCTTCGTCGAGTGAAACTCGCTCAGTTGAATTTCAAGCATATTCCAAACTGCCAGTTCAGTTAACAGCACAATTAATTTTAACACTTCTAAATGACTACTATTTCTTTGCTGCCGATAGAATTTTGTAATTTCCTCTTCAGGCAAAGATTGTTTTGAGTACTTTTGCGGTTTTCTGCCGAGTTTTGTAAACTTTACAATCAGAAATAAACGCCGACTCGCAACGGCAGTGTTCAAGATATCGCTTACTATTTTTGATTCCTTAACTTAATGCCCTCTGAATTGATTATAATAGTAATAGAGTTAATGTTCTTGGGCGTAAATATGTTTTTGGCCCTTCTCAGAGCTCATTTTAGCCCGAGCCGCAGGCGAGGGCTAAAATGAGCCTGAGTCGGGCCAAAAACATATTTACGCCCGCGAACATCAACTCTATTGTTATAACATAGCGAACTTGAACCACCCAAAATTGAAGTGAGTAACAGGAAGGAAAATTGATCATTCATATTTTTCTGTTGTTGCATTACACTTACTCTATTTCCCCTCGGGTTACTCAGAATTTTTCTTTGACCCATGCTCGTGTCATGTTGAACCCTTCATCTTTTTTAAAATACGATGAGTTGAGAAAATAATCCCCAATTGAACGACATTAATATTTATGAAAAAAACCTTATGGAAAATTCTGAAATAGCGTTTTAGAGCTTCTTGGTTTCAATTTTTATGACACCTTGCCCCTAAACCCCCCTACCGGCTCGCGCCTTTGGTAATCGTAGCTCTTGTCTCGTCTATGCTGGCTACGGTTCTGACTAGGGTTTAAAGCTGATTTCCAGTCCGTACTGCGCAGACTCGGGGTTTGTTTTCGTTTTTGTTTTGAATTCGTTGAAACGTTACACTTCGGTGACAGCATACATGAAGTTTTTTAGTCCGCCATTACAGTTCGTTTCGTTCAAGGATTTCCGATGAGCTGAAACGTCGGTTTGAAATAGCGTCAAGGTTCTTCTACTCGTTATTATTTGTTGTGCAAGGATATCTGGCGTTAATAATGAAGAAAAAGGTAAGTTTGTCGCGGAATTTTTAGTTTTGCTTGTAAACATTCCTTCGTGGTGGGCTCAAATAAACATTGCAGCCGAGATTGCGCAGTACGGACTGGAATTCATCTTTAATTAATTTGCTTTTAATTTCATTATTTGCTTATAGATAAATAAAAAATATTAGCTTACTGAAAATGCCCATACATTATCTGTACCACGTTAAAACAATTCCTTTACGAAAATTTTCAAAGTTCGTAGGTGCTCCACTGTTTAGAATTTCCTTCCTAGGGACACGGGTGAGACGATTTGAATTGTTAGTTTAGTTTGGAGATCGCTCTTTTCATGTGGCCGCCCCTAAATTATGGAACGATCTTCCAAGTGAAATAAGAAACATGTCATCAGTGCAAAGTTTTAAGAAAGCCATCAAGACCTTTTTATTTTCAAAAGCTTTTTAATTGTACATTTCTTTTTATAGTTATATTCATTTTAAACTTCTTTAGCTTGTGAATTTAAATTTAAAATTTTTAGCTTTTTTTATTTTTTAATTATATTGTAATGCGAAATTGAAATTTTTTAAATTGATAATTGCGCAATATAAGTTAATTATTTATTATTATTTATTATTTATTCATGTTAGAATCTAATAGAAATGTATGCTCAACACTATTCAAGCCGCTAAAATAACATTCACACATTACTAACAAATATAACATATGACCTTTCAAGAAAAACGTACACTATGACGTCATTATGACTCCATAAGGAAACGTCGTGTTGCTTAGAAACATCCTTAATGAAAACCGCAGGCTCAGTTATATCTCGGAGAAAATGTTATGATCGGTTGAGGATTGTATAATTTTTTTTTCTTGATTGGTGAAAGGCCTTACTCTCGTGAATCATGAAATTGCTCGGTTTTTTCAGTGAAACACTATTGAGGGTGGTAAAGAAAGTTTTTGTGTTCCGTGAAAGATCTTTTATTTCTCGTGTCTCGTGAAATGGCTATTTTATTTTTCGTGAAAAGTGATCTAGACTCCCTTTGCCACCCTCAGCTATTTCATGAACGTGTTTTTATCAGCTATTATTTACCACAGTCCCCAAAGAAGTACAACAACAAAAATATACGTTTTCAAATTTTAATTAGACCAGTCTGAAGTAAAACAACAATTACAGTGACGACCGGCAAGGCATTGTCAGCGTGCAAATGTCTATATCATTTTCTGGTCTTCTCAATGATTTGTGTCAAATCATTCACTGCTGCGGGGCGGGTACTTCTTCGACCACGATCCGAGACACCGAGTTCCAGTGAGAATAAGCGTCTGCATTGCCTTTACCTGTGCAGTTTCCCACGTTGAACCCAACACGCACTCGTCACTTTGGGATGTTCTCACAGTACCCTTCAATATGGCGGACTCGTAGCGGTAGCGGCTGTGCACCACTAACTTGCATGTAAACAACTCCGTCAATAGGCATCGGACCACTACACTCAGCGCCATTAAAGGTAAAGAACCAACGCTTGCAACAAATCGTGCACCTGTATATGCGAAGAGCTCCAGAGTAGAACACGCGCAGAGCCGTGTTGTCGTGCATCTTTTTAAAAAAGCAATCCTAAAGAAAACTTTTAGAAGGTGTCAGTGTCTTTTCTCAATATCCAAAAAATCTAGCTGACTCTTTTTAAAGCTCGTCAGCAACAAGCGCTTAACAAGATATGAGATACAAATTTTATTTAAAATCTGACCGGTAACCAATTCGGTTTTTCTTCTACTGGTACCTTTGACATCGTTTACGTAGGAGTGTTTTATGATTCGCGAGCTGTTTTTTCTAACTTCTTTACCTTTATTAAGCCATGGTCTCGATCATCCCCGCTTCTCCAAACACACTGCTTCCAGTTGGAAGAGGCCTGGGTCCCTCCCTTTTGACCTTTCAGCCCAGTCTCTCCTTTTTCTCCTTTGTCGCCTTTCGCTCCATCACGACCGTAAGGGCCTGGTAACCCAGGACTTCCGGGAATGCCAGGATGTCCGTTTACCGCTGGGCAGGCCTGGAGACGAGAAAGGCGAGAAAGAATTAAGAAAAGAGGATCAAAACTCACTGAAAGCGGGAATCATTTCACACACCTTCTGAGTCGAGTTGGCCGCAGCAGATAAAATACCAGTGGTGAATATCGTCAGCACAATTAACAATTGAGTCTTCATTGTTCACAAATCCTGCCGAGAATAAACACAGAAAACAGACTAATTACAAAACTGGCGTACTTTGATTGCCATGCACAACCCGGGAAAAAGTCGTTGTTTTTTGCTTTCTTTCTTGTATCTAGTCATCGTTTCTTTCTGCCTCTCTGATTGATTCTAGCTAGGGCGAAAAAGTGGGTGCTCATAAGGTTTTCGGTGCTTTGTGTTCTGGGAGTATTGTTGCTTGGTCCTTGTACCACGTCATCACTTTTCAAAAGATGTTTTTCATGATCAGCTGATAAAGTAAGACAAAGTCTTGCAAAGAAACGAGCACGATGGGATGAATTGGGTATGAGATGCATGCATGTACTCTGAACATCGAATAATCCTACCATTGAAATTTTTGGTTTAAAATCTACAGGATGTACACTTTCCTCGACATGTTAATCGGGCAGAGACATTCAATTTCCAACGCACAAAAATGCGACTTAAGGACCAACCAAGCCTCAAAATAAAGTGGGCTAAAGAAAGCTAAAACACCAAAAGATCTCGAAATATTCTAATTTCTTCTAACGCCCCAAGCGGAATTATTTTTTCAAGTTAAAGTACTTTCCTCGAAGTGAATGTTAGTTCGCATGTTCAAGTGAGGTTTTCGAGAGTTTGGCGACGATCTGTTCAGCTAACGACCAGAAGAAGACATCAATAGCATTTAATTGCTCTTTTTGTAAAAATTCATCGGTTGTAGCACTCTGAGTTGGATGTGATTTTTTTTCTCATCGAAAACTGATATCGAAACGCTCCGTGTTACGTTACCTTTGAAAGAACTCTGTGCTTTGGTTGTCTGAGAGGAAACAAAAAGCTAAATGGTTGGTGAAAAGGAAAAATGGACTGTTAGTCAATGGATATGATAAAGCATCAAGACGAGAAAAATAGTAATAATACAACTGAAAGCGTTTTTCTTCAATACTCACCGTTACAAAATGAAATGAAAATAACGTTTCCTTGTTCACCAAATGTTTTTTGTTTGTTCCTCTGTTTGTTCAATGAGCTTCTCGTCAGAACAAGTTTGTAAAATAAGTGAGTTATTATTCTCAATTTAACGCGCAATGTTATTGGCTCAAACGGTTTGTTCAGTGGTGGATTTGTCCAATGTGATGAAGTCTTTTATCGTTGTTTTGTTTTGTTTTGTCTCTTTGTATTCAAAAATGCAAAAAATAAATTCTTGCAGATATTTATTGAAGCCAAATACATAAAACAGAGCTATGTCTTTTATGTACATCTAATTATTATAATATTATCATTAATTGAGCCCTAAACGGTGAAATCATTCCTGATACTTCAAACCAAGTGATATGTAACGATGTGTTGCCATAAAAATATGGCTGTGTATATATTTAAGTGCATGTGCAAGCAGATCAAAACTTTCTTCTATTCTTGTTGTTTTTCCTCTTCATTGTCGATTTTGATCTTAGGCTATATATAAGTTTCGGTTTGTGCACACGTACTGAATTTCCAATTTTTTACTGATTTTTTCAATGCTGAATATTTGAGTTCTTGGGTACTGTATCGTTTGACAATTCGCAAGTAGATAATAAATACAGCCGGTCTGTGTTTGTCGGCTTTCGAAGGAAGCACCTGTAGAGAGAACAAAATCCTTCAAGGCGAGTCCCATGGTGACTATCAAACCGAGAGGAAATGAACGAGTGCCTATAACAAGTACATGTTATCGTTACAGCATTTTTAACACATCTGCGAAACATGTTTACAAAATGGCAAAAGGTCGTAAGCCTTTATTTTTTAGATTTTGCCCACTGCATTATTGACCATGTGTCGACTCCTTTTCTTGGCAGATATTTATTACAAAGTAAAGTAAAATAAACTTAATTTAAGCAAGGTATAAAGTTTTCTGTCAGTTCACTGGGCTCCATCCAATGAGAATGATGTTCCTGTTTGCTTGTCTAAACGAACTAAAATCTATTTTTGAAATCTACGATGATCGGCATAATAATTGAAGTGAAGTCTGTCTTTTTGGCTATCATCTTGAATAAAAGGAAAGTAAACTCAAACCGTGTGCTTTTGTTTGGACTTCAGATTTATAGACACGACATTTGACTTTTGGCGCTAAACTAATTAAAACTTCACCACTAGCACTGAACACGAAAATGTGCAAATGGCGTTTTCAGTGAATATTTTTAACCCTTTCAAAGACGAACTTGCTAGCTAATTGCTAAAATTCCTTCTTTAGGCGGAAAAGATCTCACTGACCAAGAACTTCATTGTATTTTAGATACTTGTTCTAGATTTGAATTTGGCAAGTTTAGTATTAAACTTACCAAGCGGAAGTATTTGCCGAGGCGGCCTTATCGTTGTCTGCTTGTGGGGTAGTCAGGCATTTAGGATAACGTGTTTTGCCGAGGGTTGTAAACTGCGCGAGGGAACTTTGTTATATGCCTCGCAGTCTAGCCGCGCAGATTCTTGCTCCTGATTTCGACGTGATCCTCGTCTCGGGCGAAGTCCTTGAAGCCACCCGTCGTGTTCCGTCTAACATCTACCGAAAAGAGTAAGATTAATGAATCATTTCTGCTTACATATATTCGTATCGCCTACCGTCGATGTTGGGAATGGGAACAGACGTCAGGTTACTGTGATAAAGTCGCCTCTGGCAGTCTCTATCGCTCCATTTATGATCTTACCGTATACCCAACCGCCTGGTGGAATGTGAAATGAATAGACAGAAGAGAATATTATTTCAGCCCGGCCGGCAGAGAACAAGGAGCTCCCCTTCTCCCTCCCCTATTCCCCCCCCCCCCCGCCCCTCCACTGGCACACAGTCTACGAGAACGGTGAACAGAACTCGAAATCTAAAACTATAATCTCGCATTGAGGGGTTGTAGTATTTTTGATATTTTAATATCGGAAACTCGAATTCTGTATACCACCGGTTTTGGTGTCTTTTTTTAGTCTCAGATTCTCTAAACTGACACATTAATTTTCATTTTAGGAACTGTCGAACTTCGTTTTGAACCATTCTGAAAAGAGAGCCCGACATGTTGAGGCCACACGTTCAGTGTCATTTTGCACGGCGATTTTCACATGCTTGTACTATTATAACTGCATGTTTAATGCTAAAAGTGCCCAAGCCCAAATCTACACCTTTTACTGACAAATATAACCTTTAGCCCTTCACTGATCCCCTATCAAAAAAACACGCGAGTACAACGAACGCTGTCACGTCGCCGTTATGACGTCATGTTGCTTAGCAACATCTTTAACACAAACTGCG
This sequence comes from Oculina patagonica, assembly GCF_052425735.1. Taxonomy (NCBI): domain Eukaryota; kingdom Metazoa; phylum Cnidaria; class Anthozoa; order Scleractinia; family Oculinidae; genus Oculina; species Oculina patagonica. The sequence goes on from NC_135761.1 coordinate 21,100,085, forward strand.
GACTCAGTTATGTCTTGCTGTTTGAGTTACTACGTGAGCGCGCTTTAATAAACTGTCATTCACCCCAGCCCCCAAAGAGGTACAAAACCCAGATTTTCTTTTTCAAATTTTAATAAGACCAAACTGGAGAAAACAACAATTACAGTGACGAACGGCTGGGCATTGTCATCGTGCAAAAGTCTGTTGTCTGATCTTCTCATCTCAATGATTTGCGTCAAATCATTTACTGCTGGGGAGTGGGTACTTCTTCGACCACAATCCGGGACACTGCGAGCCAGCCAGACATGGCATCTGCATTGCCATAGCCTTTGCAGTTCCCCACGTTGAACCCCACACGCACTTGCCCCTTTGGGATGTTCTCACAGTACCCTTCAATATGGCGGACTCGATGGGGTTGTTGGCCACTTGCTTTATAAATGAAAAAAATTCCGTCAATAGGCATTGGACCACTGCACTCAGCGCCATTGAAGGTAAAGAACCAACGCTTGCAACAAAGCGCACAGCTGAGGCCAAGAGTTCCAGAGTAGAACACGCGCAGAGCCGTGTTGTCGTACAACTTTTTGAAAAGACAATCCTAAAAAAAAGGTTCTAATTAGCCAGGTTACTAATGTGTCTATTTTACTGTCTAAAAAAATCTAGCTGATTTTTTAAAGCGCGTCAGCGACAAGTACCTACTTAAATATCAGATAGGATTTTTAGAATTTTATTTCAATCTGACCTCGAACATATTCGGTTTTTCTTCTGCAGGGGTACCTTTGATATCGTTCACGTAGAAGTATTTTACCTTCAATAAACCATGGTCTCGGTCATCCATGTTATTCCAAACACACTGCTTCCAGTTAGAAGAGGCCTGGGTACCTCCCTTTTGACCTTTCAGCCCAGTCTCTCCTTTTTCTCCTTTTTCGCCCTTCGCTCCATCACGACCGTAAGGGCCTGGTAACCCAGGACTTCCGGGAATGCCAGGATGACCGTTTACCGCTGGGCAGGCCTGGGAACATGGCAAGGGAGAAAGAAAAATTCAAAACCGGAAAAGACTTTTTTTCACAAATTCAAATGAGTTTCTCGCCAGACCTTTTGAGTCGCGTTAGCCACATCAAATAAAATGCCAGTTATGAATAACGTTAACACAATCAACAGTTGAGTCTTCATTGTCACAAATCCTGCCAAAAATAAACAAATGAAATAGTTTAATCGCAAAACTGGCGTATGCATAAGCCGAAAAACTGGCGTCATGCACAAGCCGAAAAAAGTCGCAAGTTCGTTATTTGCTTTTTGTATTGTATCTTGTTATCGTTTTTTTCTTTCTCTCTCCTTCTCTAATTGATTCTAGCCAGGGCGAAAACGTGGGTTCTCATACTGAGAGTATTGTTACTTGGTCCTTGTACCACGTCATCACCTTTCATGATATGTTTTTCCGATGATCAGCTGATACTAGGAAAAAGTCTTACAAAGAACCAAGTTGGGCCTGAGATACGAATTTGTTCTCTAAAAATTGAAGAATCCTGCCAATGAATATTGTGTAAAATGTACACTCTTCTCGACGTTTTATTCGGGCGGAGACAATTCCAATGCAAACAAAGGCGACTGAAAGGCCAACCAATCCTAAAAACATCAAAATATCCCGAAACATTTTGATTTCTGCTCATGCCCTACGCGAAAATATTTTTTCAAATTAAAGTACTTTCCTCGAAGTGGAAGTGAATGTTAGTTCGCATGTTCAAGTGAGGTTTTTGAGAGTTTGGCGACGATCTGTTCAGATAACGACCAGAAGAAGACATCTATAGCATTTAATTGCTCTTTTGGGAAAAATTCATCGGTTGTAGCATTCAGAGTTGAATGTGCTTTTTTCTTCTCATCGCAAATATCGAAAAGCTTCGTGTTACCTTACCTTTGAAAGTACTCGGCGCCTTGGTTGTCTGAGAGGAAACAAAAAGCTAAACAGTCAGTTGAAGAAAACAATGAAAAAAAGAGAAAATCGAGTGTTAGTCAACAGATAAACCATCAAGACGAGGAAAAATAGAAATAAAACTGAAAGCTTTCTGCTTTAATACTTACTTGTCGCTGTTACAAACTGAAATGAAAATAATATTTCTTAGCTCACCAAATGTTTCTTGTTTGTTCGCCTGTTTGTTTAATAAGCTTCTCGTCAGAACAAGTTTGTAAAATAAAAGAGAGTGAATTCTTATTTTCGTTCTAACACACAACGTTATTGGCTCATACGGTTTTTTGAGTGGTAGATTTGTCCAATAAGATGAAGTTTTTTTTCCTCGTTTTGTTTTCTTACATTGGTTCACTTTGGTATAATTATATCTGTGTAATTTCGGCTAAACAAACCAAAATACTGAAGACTACAAATATTTCACGCCGTAGCCGATACTATGTTCATACAGCTTGTGGAAATACACGCGATTTTATGTACCCGGTTATTTTTGCGTCGTCTGAAAACCCGTTTTCGCGAACTATGTTATTGGATTTTTCAGATTGATTCAGAATGATTGAATCTCTTTGAATTCTAAAGCATATTAAAGGTTGTAGGGCCGTGTAATCCCGATCGAATTGGAATTTGGGAGTATTGGTTTTTGTGAAAGGAGGAAAAGCGGAGAACCTGGGGGAAAAAACCCTCGGAGCAAGGACGAGAACCAACAACAAACTCAACCCACATATGACGTCGGTTCCGGGAATCGAAGCCGGGCCACATTGGCGGGAGGCGAGCGCTCTTACCACTGAGCCATCCCTACTCCCCTAATAATAAATACAATCTGTGTTTGTCGGCTTTTAAGTAATCCATAAGAAATCGATATAGAGCAACATTAGAGAGAACAAATTCCTTTATTGTGAGTCTCATGGTGGCTTTCAAACCGAAAGGAAATGAACGAGTGCCTATCAAGTGCATGTTGTCGTTACAGCGGCAAAATGTGTTAACAAAATGACAAAAGGTCGTTAGCCTTCGTTTTGCGATATTTTCTTCACACCAAGTCCCGTATCAGCTTAGAACTTTTGTCCTTTCTTTAACTGAACAGATAAAACACTGGCTAAGGATAAATTTGTCATCTGCAAAATGTTCAATCGTCTCCTGACCTGGCTAAAAGACTGTAAAAACATCTAAAAACCGCCATCGCAAGCAAAACCAAAGGTCGTACGTATTATGCTCGATTTATTTTGTCACTTCCGTATTATGCTTGTGTTTGATGCTCAAAATATTTCACTTGTATGTTCAATAGTGTTCACCGAAAAAAAGGACGACCATAAAGGAAAAACAACGTCACGACCCTTGATGTGTGTACAAAAGTCGCCGTTCTTCACCAAAAGTCGACAACGACGTACACCTTCGCAGAACATTTACTTGAACATAACAGCCAATCCTGAAGTATATATTCACTGTATATTTACTGGCCTATCAATATGTGTGTAAAAAAGGCAATTACTCCTTGTCCTTCTGTAAATGGCCACTGAGTATAGATCAGTGTAGTCATACAACAGAACTATTAGGTGGCTTTCGCATTTCTTGGATTTTTCAACCCTCAATTTATTCGCGTTTTGCCCAGTGCGTTATTGACCATGTGTCGACTCGTTTGGCAGATAAGTTTCTGACAGTTTACTGGGCTACATCCAACGAAATTGAAGACTGATGTCCTTGTTTGCTTGTCTGAACGAACTTAAATCTATTTTTGAGATGATTGGAAGTGAAGTCTGTCCTTTTGGCAATCATCTCGAATAAAAGGAAAGTAAACTCAAACCGTGTACATTTGTTTGAAGTTCAGATTTATAGACACAACAATTAACTTTTGGCGCAAAACTAATTAAGCTAATTAAAAATTCACCACTGAACACGAAAATGTGCAAATATCAAAATAGAGTTGTCAGTGGATCTTTTTTCTACCTTTCAAAGACGAACTTTGTCTGTTATGTGCTCCTTGCGAAAAGTTCTTCTTTAGGCGGGAAAGATCTCGGCATCTCGTTGATCAAAAACTTTCATTGTATTTTTGATACATGCTTCTAGATTTGAATGTATGAGCAAAGGCGACCTTATCGTTGTTTGCTTGTGGGCCAGTCAGGCATTCAGGATAACGTAGTTTGCCGAGTTTCGTAAAGTGCGCGAGGGAACTTTGTTATATTCACACGTCGCAGTCTAGCCGCGCAGCCTCTTGCATTTGCTCCTGATTTCGACGTGAACCTCGTCTCGGGCGAAGTCCTTGAGGCCACCCATGGCATTCAGTCCGACATCTACTCAAAAGAGTGAAGCTAATGAATCTTTTCTGTTACATACCGTATATATTCGATTAAGCGCCCAGCCTCGAATAAGCACCCACCCCACAAGAGGAGTGTTGATTATTATTGAAATTGCGATTGAGTTGACTACGAAGACCTACGTACTATTTAGAGACTTCCGCGAAGACAGAGTTTTCTTAGTATTCTACAAAAACCTTGCTTTGGTACATCTTTACGTTTTATTATTATTCATTGTTTTTGTTGCAAAACAAACAAACTAATTGCTACAATGGTGAAAATTTAATGAGCGCCCAGCCTCGAATAAGCGCCCACCCTCAAAGTCCAAAAATTTCATAAGCGCTCAGGGCGCTTAAACGAATAAATACGGTATATACGTAGCGCTTTTCGTCGATGTTGAGATGAGAATAGATGTCAGGTTACTGTGATAATGTCGCCTCTGGCAGCCGCTACAACATTTATGATTTTGCCTTATACCAAGCCATCCGCCTAGCGCAGTATGAAATGAATAGCTGGTAGAAAGGATTGATTTTGTTGTTGTTTTCGGCCCGGCCGACAGAAGCCAAGAAGGCATAAACTAACTCAGGGTGTAAGAATGGGGCACAGAAATCGAAATCTAAAACGATAATTTCGGATCTTGAATTCAGCAATGCTTTAAATATTTTAAATAATTATTTTAATATCAGAAACTCAAATTTTGCATACCACCTGGTCTTAGCGTATTTTGCCTTTCATTTTAGGGTGTTAACTGACACATCTATTTGCAGTCAAACCGTCATGAAGAGACAAACGTAAATGTGTCAGAAATACGTTCAAGTCTTTTTGCACGGCACTGCCTCACATACTAGTATCAAAACGTTCTCAAAACCCAAGTTTACTCTTTTTTAAAAAATATCGAAGAAATAAACAGTTAGCCTGCAAAACAGGCTTGCCTACACGAAAGCGAAGCACGAGAAGTGATCGCAGCGCGCGAAAGGCGTTCATAGCGTGGGAGAGGCGTTCGCGGCGCGCAAGAGGCGATCGCGGCGCGCGAGAGGCGATTGCGGCGCGCGAGAGGCGATCGCGGCGCGCGAGAGGTGATCGCGGCGCGTGAAGGTGATCGCGGCGCGCGAGAGGCCGGAAGAGAAAAATAGCGCTTCGCTCTCTGCTTCGCTAACACTGAAATTCTTCTGTTCCGCAAGCTTAATGTGCCCTGTGTCCAATAATTATATATGGCCAGTTGTCTTTGATGTTGTAAAACTATGTTAATTTATAAGAAAAGAAAACTTTGCTTTTTAAAACACGACACAAACGTTTCGTGTTGTCATATTTGGTAGAGGGGGTATAAACTATGGCGTAGTACACACAAATCTCTCTTTTCTGTACCGTCTATTATCTTCTAACCTGTTTACGTCTTAGCGGCACACAGGCCAGCTACATCAAACGATGTGTCAAAAACGAGGCTATGCCATCAAACATCAAAAAGTTCATTTCATCCGCAATGAGGTCTACATTCGACAGGAAGTATGAAATGATAGGATTGTTATGTAACTCAAATAAAACAAACTCAAGTTGATCTATTTTGCACCATGTGGTTACTACACCTTTTATTCTCCCGAAAAAGTACTCAGCTTTAACATTTCTTATACGTTTAGAGTTTTTACTTCTTAGTAATATATTTCCTTGTTATGTTTTTCAAGTCAGTTAAGTGTTAATTGCGGCAAAACTAAACGGCTTCCAACGGCGTGACAGATGGACACATGGGTTTCTCGTGTTTATTTAAGGCATGGGAGCGGGTACTTCTTCAACCACAATCCGGGACACTGAGTTCCAGCCAGAATACGCGTCCGCATTGCCGTAACCTGCGCAGTTCCCCACGTTGAACCCAACATGCACTTGTCCCTTTGGGATGTTCTCACAGTAGCCTTCAATATGGCGGACTCGGAGCGGCTGTTCACCACTTACTTGCATATAAACAATTCCGTTAATAGGCATTGGGCCACTGCACTCACGGCCATTGAAGGTAAAGAACCAACGCTTGCAACAATGAGTGCATCCTAAAATGCGGAGAGATCCAGAGTAGAACACGCGCAGAGCGGTTTTTTCCCTCGACTTTTGAAAGGTGCAGTCCTGTACAGGGGAAAAATGAGCAAATCAAATTACGTCCTAAGGAGGCTCGATGTAGTTTATTGGCCTCTGAGTGGTGGTTTCTTGGACATTTGTGGGAAACCACAAAATCCTGCGAAAGAATTAACTTTTGATTTAAATATAATTCTCTTAAAAGATTTCGTCTACTGGTAGTCAATCTACTATACTTTGACACATTGGATACAGTGTATGACTAGATTTCGAGAAAAAAAGGAAAAGAATATGGCAGCCGTTGCTGTGGCAACCTCAATTTCTAATTAACAATTAGACTACGAGCCCGAGTTTTCTATGAGCAAATAGTCAACGAGGCGCAGCCGAGTTGACTATCGCTCATAGAAAACAAGGGCGAGTAGTCTAATTGTTTTAGTAGAAACTCTTAAGGATTGCAGTCCAAAACCTACAATATTGTGCACTTTGAAGACAAAAATCAAGGAAATTCACCGCTTAAAGAGATACGCGCGCGCGCGACTGTTTTCTATCGGCGAATAGAAAACAGTGGGAGAACCAATCAGATTCGCGGATTTCCAATAGAACACAGCTGAGGTTCTACTAATAAACCATAGCCTACGTTGCAACCGGACCTGTCACAGTATCCTCGATATATACCTGCAGTTTAGACTGTCTGTGACGCAGGCTAAAAGGTCTTTGATGGTGATTAATTAATAACATTAAAGGAGCTCTGTGAACGGCTACGAATCCGAAAGATTTAAGACGGAAACCGCCAGGACTTCGAGCATTAATTGCTATATTATGAATCAAACTTATTTACATCTTATTAGAGGGTCTCAATGGGGTTATCCGCTAGCAGTTAAACGGCTATTCAGACCGGGCTTTTTTGGACCTTCTCTGACTGTAACTTCCAGAATATTTAAGCAATCACAATGAAACTTATAGGATATATAGTATGTCCGAACATCTTTCTTTTGGTATACGTCACGTGGGATAATGACGTCACATCACGTGACAATTACATCATGATGTCAAAACAGCCGCCATCTTCAATCCGCCATCTTGGATTTCAAAATCCCTCAAAAATGCCAGAAAACCACCCAAAATTACTGCAATGTACACAAAATCAAGAAATCTATGCTTGACAACCGCAAAGATGTAAAATTTAGTTTCAGTAGAGTTAATTTTCATTAAAAGAAACACGAAAATTACAAAATTGGGAAAACATGCCTATCAAAATGCCGTTGCCATGGTGATGTCAAGTTCCTGACACAACATCCTATCCTACCAAATAATTCCCAGATAAATTTTAGGTAAACTCAGAAAGTTTGGCAGGGTATGGTTAAATCTTAAAAAGGTTATAAGCGTTTAAAGTCAGCGCGGGCCTCAAAAGCCCCCCCCCCCCCCATCCCTCCTTCGGTCTGAAAAGGGTGAAATATCATGCAACAATATTTCAGTGTGATTATTCACTTTTACAATAATCACTGATTCTCAAGACTTGCTTACACGAAAGTAAATATTTCGAGTCTTACCTTAAGTAACGCAAAATCCCTACCATCACCGGCTTTCCAAACACACTGTTTCCAGTTAGATAGAGAGAACGTCACAGTGTGAAAAGCAGCAAATGTCAGCAATAACAAAAGTCGAGCCCTCATTTTCAGTACATTCTGTTGAGAGTGTAAATTTGTAGTTTTAAAAAAATAAATAATTAAAAATTATTTACCTCAATGTGGTGGATATCCACCACCACTTCTTGCTGCCTCCTTTGCAATTAGAAGGCCTACTCCATTTTCATGCACATCCTCCTCATTTTCCTTGCCAGAGCATAGAAATGTTTCTCCTGTTGTTGTGGTAATTTCTCCAAAGGTATTCCACCTCCCCTCTGCTACACCAAGCACAGCTATTCCGTATCTCCTTAGTTCGCTGGCCAGCTGGGCTAGTTTGCTTGCCTGGAAAAGAGTCCTCACATTCCAACAGCCAATCCTTGTTTTGGACTTCAGTTGGAGCAGGTTGATCGGCTTTTGGGTGCCCAGTTGGGTTTGACCCAAAGGCTTCATTCTTGTTCACGAGGGGCGTCCTGCCCCACTTCGATCCACATCTGCTAAACTGGTTTCCGTTTCTGTAGCATATGACTTTTTTTACGGGGTAGGGTTGCTAGCCCTACGCCCAACCCCCAACCAGGAGGGCCAGGGGATCACTCTTTGTCTGGCCTCTACCAATCGACCTGTCCGGCATGGGTGGCCCTACCAGGAGTTTAGAACTCCCGCCGGCATAGCTCTAGGGGTCATAGAGGACTCAAGCCACCCCACCACTACAAGGTGATGATCCCGTCGGGATGGAAAGTTTACTGGGAATGTCCAAACATTATCTGTACCACGTTGAATCAATTCCTTCACAAAAATTTTAAAGTTCATAGGTGCTCCACTATTTGGAATTTTCTTCCTTCAGACATGGGTGAGACGATTTAAATCATTCGTTTTTTCATGCTTGAATCTAATAGAAATGTGAAATGCCGCCAGAATAACCTTCACAAATTACTGTCAAATCTAACCTATCACCTTTCAGGAATATAAAAAACGCAATGACGTCATTAGGACCCGTAAGGTTACGTCGTATTGCTTAGTAACATCTTTAATGAAAACTCCGGGCTTAATTATATCTCGGAGAAAGTGTTATGATCCATTGAGCTATGAGGGTTGAAGAGTTTTTTTTTTCGCGATCCGTAAAAGGCTTTTTCCCTCGTGAATCATAAAATGGCTATGTTTTTTGCGTGAAACGTGATTGAGGGTGGTAAAGGGTTTTCGTGATCTGTGAAAGGTCTTTTTTCCTCGTGACTCGTGAAATGGCTATTATATTTTTCATGAAACGCGATTTAGGCCCCCTTTACCACCCTCAGTTATTACATGAACGTGTTTTTATCAATTGTTATTTACCTCAGTCGCCAAAGAAGTACAGCAACAAAAATATACGTTTTCAAATTTTAATTAGACCAGACTGAAGAAAAACAACAATTACAGTAACAAAAGGCAGGGCATTTTCATCGTTTAATTGTCTGGTCTTCTCAATGATTTGTGTCAAATCATTTACTGCTGGGGAGCGGGTACTTCTTCAACCACAATCCGGGACACTGAGTTCCAGCCAGAGTAAGCGTCTGCATTACCTAAACTTTTGCAGTTTCCCACGTTGAACCCAACACGCACTTGTCCCTTTGGGATGTTGTCACAGTAGCCTTCAATATGGCGGACTCGCATCGGCTCCTCCTTACTTACTTTATACAGGTACACAACTCCGTCAATAGGCATTGGGCCACTACACTCAGCGCCATTAAAGGTAAAGAACCAACGCTTGCAACAAGCCGTGCACCCGTATACGCGAAGAGCTCCAGAGTAGAACACACGCAGAGCCGTGTTGTCGTGCATCTTTTTAAAAACACAATCCTAAAGAAAAAGAATCGGGAATAGTTAGCCTGGATTTTTTAAAGGTGTCAGTGTATTTTTTCACTATCCAAGAAAATCTAGCTGACTCTTTTTAAAGCTCGTCAGCAACAAGCACCTACTAAAATATGAGTTAGAATTTTTACAAATTTTATTTATTTATTTATTTATTTATTTACAATCTGGCCGGTAACGAATTCGGTTTTTCTTCTGCTGGTACCTTTGACATCGTTCACGTAGAAGTGTTTTTAAAATCTTCGCGCTGTTCTGTCTAACTTCTTTACCTTTAATAATCCGTTGTCTCGTCCATCCCCGCTTCTCCAAACACACTGCTTCCAGTTGGAAGAGGCCTGGGTACCTCCCTTTTGACCTTTCAGCCCAGTCTCTCCTTTTTCTCCTTTGTCGCCCTTCGCTCCATCACGACCGTAAGGGCCTGGTAACCCAGGACTTCCGGGAATGCCAGGATGACCGTTTACCGCTGGGCAGGCCTGGAAACGAGAAGGCAAGAAAGAATTAAGAAAAGAGGATCAAAACTCACTGAAAGGGAATCATTTCACACAAATTTACTAAAATGAGGTTTTCATCAAACCTTCTGAGTCGAGTTGGCCACAACAGATAAAATATCAGTGGTGAATATCGTCAGCACAATCAACAATTGAGTCTTCATTGTCCACAAATCCTGCCGAGAATAAACACAGAAAACAGACTAATCACAAAACTGGCGTACTTTGCTTGCCATGCACAAACCGGGAAAAAAGTCGCAAGTTTGTTTTTTGCTTTCTTTCTTGTATCTAGTTATAATTATCGTTTCTTTCTGTCTCTCTGATTGATTCTAGCCAGAGCGAAAAAGTGGGTGCTCATAAGGTTTTCGGTGCTTTGTGTTCTGGGAGTATTGTTACTTGGTCCTTGTACCACGTCATCACTTTTCAAAAGATGTTTTTCATGATCAGCTGATAAAGTAAGACAAAGTCTTACAAAGAAACGAGCACGATGAGATGAATTGGGTCTGAGATGCATGCATTAAACCTACACGTACTCTAAAAATCGAATAATCCTACCATTGAAATTTTTGGTTTAAAATCTACAGGATGTACGATTTCCTCGACATTTTAATCGGGCAGAGACATTCAATTTCCAACGCACAAAAATGCGACTTAAGGACCAACCAAGCCTCAAAATAAAGTGGGCTAAAGAAAGCTAAAACACCAAAAGATCTCGAAATATTCTAATTTCTTCTAACGCCCCAAGCGAAATTATTTTTTCAAGTTAAAGTACTTTCCTCGAAGTGAAAGAGAATGCTAGTTTGCATGTTCAAGTGAGGTTTTTGAGAGTTTGGCGACGATCTCTTCAGCTAACGACCAGAAGAAGACATCTAAAGCATTTTATTGCTCATTTTGTAAAAATTCATCGGTTGTAGCATCCAGAGTTGGATGGGCGAGTTTTTCTTCTCATCGAAAATATCGAAACGCTCCGTGTTACGTTACCTTTGAAAGAACTCGGCGCTTTGGTTGTCTGAGAGGAAACAAAAAGCTAAATGGTTGGTGAAAAGAAAAAATCGACTGTTAGTCAATAGATATGATAAAGCATCAAGACGACAAAAAATAGTAATACAACTGAAAGCGTTTTTCTTCAATACTCACCGTTACAAAATGAAATGAAAATAACGTTTCCTTGTTCACCAAATGTTTTTTGTTTGTTCATCTGTTTGTTCAATGAGCTTCTCGTCAGAACAAGTTTGTAAAATAAGTGAGTTATTATTTTCATTCTAACGCACAACGTTATTGGCTCAAACGGTTTGTTCAGTGGTGGATTTGTCCAATAAGATAAGGTCTTTTATCCTTGTTTTGTTTTGTCCTGAGGTCACCTTGGTATAATTATATCTGTGTAATTTCGGCTGAACAAACCAAAATAATTGCAGAATACGCATATTTCACGCCCTATAGAACACTACAAGTGTTTATAGCCTGTGAAAGCACGCACGCTTTACAACCGTTTTTTTTACGTCGTTTGAAAACCCGCCTTCGCGGACTATGTTGTAGGTTGATTGTTTAAGTGGACACGAACGATTCAGTCTCTTTGTATTCAAAAATGCAAAACATAAATTCTTGCAGCTATTTATTTAAGCGAAATACATAAAACAGAGCTTTGTCTTTTATGTACATCTAATTATTATAATAATATTATCATTAATTGACCCCTAATCGGGTAAAATCATTCCTGATACTTCAAACCAAGTGATATGTAACGATGTGTTGGCATAAAAATATGGCTGTGTATATATATAAGTGCATGCCAACCTTGATATGCTACGTTACATTTCTGCAAGCAGATCAAAACTTTCTTCTATTCTTGTTGTTTTTCCTCTTCATTGCCGATTTTGATCTTAGGCTATATATAAGTTTCGGTTTGTGCACACGTACTGAATTTCCAATTTTTTACTGATTTTTTCAATGCTGAATATTTGAGTTCTTGGGTACTGAAATCGTTTGACAATTCGCAAGTAGATAATAAATATAGTCTGTGTTTGTCGGCTTTCGAAGAGAGCAACTGTAGAGAGAACAAAATTCTAGGATGAGTCCCATGGTGACTATCAAACCAAGAGGAAATGAACGAGTGCCTATAACAAGTACATGTTATCGTTACAGCATTTTTAACACAAACGCGAAACATGTTTACAAAATGGCAAAAGGTCCTTAGCCTTTGTTTTTAGATTTTACCCAGTGCATTTTTGACCATGTGTCGACTCCTTTTCTTGGCAGGTATTTATTACAAAGTAAAGTAAAATAAACTTAATTTAAGCAAGGTATATAGTTTTCTGACAGTTCACTGGGCTCCATCCAATGAGAATGATGTTCCTGTTTGCTTGTCTAAACGAACTAAAATCTATTTTTGAAATCTACGATGATCGGCATAATAATTGAAGTGAAGTCTGTCTTTTTGGCTATCATCTTGAATAAAAGGAAAGTAAACTCAAACCGTGTGCTTTTGTTTGGACTTCAGATTTATAGACACAACTGTACTGTCGTGAATTGTAATAAACGTCGTGAATTGTAATACCTGTCGTAAATTGTAATAACAGTTGTCGTGAATTGTAATAGCTGTCGTAAATTGTAATAACAATTGTCGTGATTTGTAATAACGCACCTATCGCAAATTGTAATAACACATTGCCGTATTTTGTAATACTCCGAGCTGTCGACGACAGCTCGGAGTATTACAAAACACGACAATGTGTTATTACAATTTACGACAGCCTGTCGTAAATTGTAATAACACATTGTCGTGTTTTGTAATAATCCTTTAATATGAGAATTAGCAATCATACAGAAATCTGGTTTTCGTTTTCTTTAGCTGGGGAAAAACAGTTAAAGATTTCGTGGTGTAAATTTATTCCTGCTTTGTATCGTCATAGTTATTCAACATTATTAGCTAACTACTCACCAGAATTGCGACAAATTTGCAGCAAAGCACGTTGTAAGGAAACGTGAAGTTACATTTGTTATTCCTCTAGTCAGTTTTTAACAAGTCATTGGTCTTCATTTTTGTGAGGGAAAAACCATCTAAACATATTGTCATGATATTTAGCTTGTCTTTTAAGTGTTGAGCCATTCCACCCTTTATCTCCCTTCGGTGTCGTCTGACCGACTTAAATTTTCACGTTAAAAAAAGTAAAACGAGCTATGAGGAAGATAATGACGTAGTCAAACACAACAGATTAATGGCATTTCTTAACACTCAATAGTAGTAATGGCGGTTCTTCTTTCTTTTCTCCGTGTTTTCGTTTGATTTTTACAACCACATCGACCTTGTCTTCCTCAATATTTATTGCCATCATATTGATTTTGTTTCCAGGCTCCACGGCAATGATGTTGTGGTATCAGACCACCCATTGTAATTCCGAACTCCTCCTATTTTCACAGTGATGTTCAATTAAATAATTTTGTTTGGATGGCTTTTTTATTTTATTTTGGCTGAAAGAATTGTCCGGTGAATAACCCTTTTAATAATATCATCGGCGGAGAAAGGTTGAAGCCAGATAACTGAAAAATAAATGTTGAAAAGGTAAAAACTAAGAAACAGCGAAGTTAACCTTTCCCACTCCGTGCCAACACTTCTGAGAGTGAGGGGCTGGGCAATGCAATTAAGTACTAATGAGGTACCATTTCTACCCTTTTATTTAGAAAAAAAAAACAAGCTGTGAACTTGAATTTTGTTTTGTATTTTCTTTCTTTTATCAAAATAATGCACATTTTTTTGAAAAAAAAAAAAAAAATAATAATAATAATTGCCGGAGCCTCTCACTAATTCCCTTCGATGTACGTCGCCAGAGTTTAGGGGGGTCCTTCATGGACTGGCACTAGTTACGAGCGCTAAATATTATGTTTTCAATGTAGTTTTTCTCGTTCCATGCAACAAATTCACCATAAAGCATTACCAAACGATCAAAAATGGCCTGCCAGGCTGCCATTAGAAACTGCTCTAGATCTGAAGTTAAGAATAGAGTGTGATAATACTGCTTATTACAAAACACGACAATGTGTTATTACAATTTACGACAGCTCGCAGTATTACAAATTACGGCAATGTGTTATTACAATTTGCGATAGGTGCATTATTACAATTTACGACAACTGTTATTACAATTTACGACAGGTATTACAATTCACGACAACTGTTATTACAATTTACGACAGGTATTACAATTCACGACGTTATTACAATTTACGACAGTACACACAACATTTGACTTTTGGCGCTTAACTAATTAAAAATTCACCACTGAACACGAAAATGTGCAAATGGCGTTATCCGCCAGTGAATATTTTTTAACCCTTTTAAAGACGAACTTGCTAGCTAATTGCTAAAATTCCTTCTTTAGGCGGAAAAGATCTCACTGACCAAGAACTTCATTGGATTTTAGATACTTGTTCTAGATTTAAATTTGGCAAGTTTAGTATTAAACTTACCAAGCGGAAGTATTTGCCGAGGCGGCCTTATCGTTGTTTGCTTGTGGGTTAGTCAGGCATTCAGGATAACGTGTTTTGCCGAGGTTCGTAAAGTGCGCGAGGGAACTTTGTTATATGCCTCGCAGTCTAGCCGCGCAGATTTTTGCTCCTGATTTCGACGTGATCCTCGTCTCGGGCGAAGTCCTTGAAGCCACCCGTCGTGTTCTGTCTAACATCTACTCAAAAGAGTAAGATTAATGAATCAATTCTGCTTGCATATATATGTAGCACCTTCCGTCGATGTTGAGAATGGGAACAGACATCAGGTTACTGTGATAAAGTCGCCTCTGGCAGTCTCTATCGCTCCATTTATGATCTTACCTTATACCCACCCGCCTGGTGGAATGTGAAATGAATAGACAGAAGAGAAGATTATTTCAGCCCTGCCGGCAGAGAACAAAAAGCTCCCCTTCTCCCTCCCCTATTATTCCCCCCCCCCCCGCCCCTCCACTGGCACACAGTCCACGAGAACGGTGAACAAAACTCGAAATCTAAAATCTCGCATTTAAGAGTTTTAATATTTTTAATATTTTAAAATCGGAAACTCAAATTTTGTATACCACCGGTTCTTGGTGTCTTTTTTTAGTCTCAGACTCTATAAACTAACACATTAAATTTCAGTTTAGTTACTGTCGAACTTCGTTTTGAACCGTTCTGAAAAGAGAGCCCGACATGTTGAGGCCACACGTTCAATGTCATTTTGCACGGCGATGCTTCACATGCTTGTACCATTTAACTGCATGTTTAATGCTAAAAGTGCCCAAGCCCAAATCTACACCTTTTACTGACAAATATAAGCTTTAGCCCTTCACTGATCCCCTGTCAAAAACAACACGCGAGTACAACGAACGCTGTCACGTCGCCGTTATGACGTCATGTTGCTTAGCAACATCCTTAACACAAACTGCGGACTCAGTTATGTCTTGCTGTTTGAGCTACTATGTGAGCGCGCTTTAATAAACTGTCATTCACCCCAGCCCCCAGAGAGGTACAAAACCCAGATTTTCTTTTTCAAATTTTAATAAGACCAAACTGGAGAAAACAACAATTACAGTGACGAACGGCAGGGCATTGTCATCGTGCAAAAGTCTGTTGTCTGTTTTTCTCAATGATTTTCGTGAAATCATTTACTGCTGCGGAGCGGGTACCTCTTCAACCACAATCCAGGGCACTGAGTTCCAGCCTGAATACGCATCTGCATTGCCGTAACCTGCGCAGTTCCCCACGTTGAACCCAACACGCACTCTCCCTTATAGATGTTCTCACAGTAGCCTTCAATATGGCGGACTCTTAGCGGCTGGTCATCACTAACTTGCATATAAAAAATTCCGTCAATAGGCATTGGGCCACTGCACTCAGCGCCATTGAAGGTAAAGAACCAACGCTTGCAACACCGAGAGCATCCTAAAATGTGAAGAGCTCCAGAGAAGAACACGCGCAGAGCCGTGTTGTCGTGCATCTTTTTAAAAAGACAATCCTAAAGAAAAAATTGGGTCTAATTAGCCGAAAAATTTAGTTTGTAATGTATAGTTACTATCTCAGATAGAATTGTTACAAATCAGGGCCGCATTCTCGATCAGAGTCCATGATCCTTCTGCTCTCGATCCCTGGCGCAGACCAGAAGGATCGTGGACTCTGGGGACGAAAATTATCAGGGCCGTAGCTAGTAACAGGCGAACCGTAACAGATTTTGCATTAGTAGTAAGTAAATAGACATAAAAGCAGTGTTTGTTTTCCTGATTTTGTCTAAAAATGGCATTTCTAGGATTCTATATTTCGAAATCTTACCCCCCCCCCCCCCCTAGCGGCTTGCGCCTTAGGCGCTTCACGAAATATTAGGGATTAGGATAGGACAAGCTGTTCTGTTTGTCTTCCCTGCCTTTATTAATCCAAAGTCTTGAGAATCTGAACTTCTCCAAACACACTGCTTCCAGTTGGAAGAGGCCTGGGTACCTCCTGTTTGAACCTTTTAGCCCAGTCTCTCCTTTTTCGCCCTTCGCTCCATCGCGACCGTATGGGCCTGGTAACCCAGGACTACCGGGAATGCCTGGGGGTCCTTGTACTACATGCACTGTACAATCCTGAACGAATATGGCAAGAAAAAGAAAAAAAAAAATTTTAAACGGAAGTGGAATAGTTTGTCACAAATACCAAAGGGGTTTCACCTGACCTTCTGAGTCGAGTTTACCACAGTAAATAAAATACCAGTGGTGAATAACGTCAACACAATCAACAATTGAGTCTTCATTGTCCACAAATCCTGCCGAGAATAAACAAGGAAAACAGACTAATCACAAAACTGGCACATTGTGACATGCATAAACCGAGAGAAAGTTGCTTTTTGTTCAGCCGCCAGCTTTTCTCTATTAGTGGACTCTGTCAAGAGTGAAAATTGTCAGTTTTCATCGCAGAACCCCGCCTCAATCTGGACTCCACTTTTTGGCCGAGGAAAATCAGTCAGTCAATTTCTTTCAATACGGTTACTCCTGGTTAATGCGAATATGCTAGGTATTTGGCGGCCCGTTTGTGGTAGAATTAAGGAATTAATGAGATTTCAGTGTAATAACATTTCGAGTTATCGTCACGCCACGCAATGCGTGGCGACCCAAATACAGTAGAATCCCGGTACCTCGAACTCGGATAACTCAAACACCTCCGCAATCTCGAGCTAAATCCCATTTCCTTTGGATTTGACACCACTTTTTATTCATTTTTACTCGGTTAACTCGAACTCGGATAACTCGAATTCCCCGCTAACTCGAACTAAATTTCGTTTCCCTTGATCAAAATTTACCCCGATAACTTGAATTCTGTTGGTTCTTGCAACTGGCCACGAATACCCATTTAACAATATCCTATCAGCTCTTCTTGTCGTGTAATCGGATTTAAAAACTAAACCTAACACTACAGCAACTTGATGTTTTTTCTCACAGTTTCTCATGCTTCTGGGAAGCAATTTTCCAATACACGAACTCAATGACACAAACCCCATTATAGGACGTCTGTTCTTTTTCACTTTTGTTTCCAGTACGACAATAATATTGGGCAACATGTTTATTGCTATCATGAATGATCACTTTGTCAGTTCGTGCGCGGAGAAAGGAGATGGTGTTGAACTTGCAGAATTCATAATCAATAGGATCCGGGAAACTTTATTTGGTCAGAAATCCAAAAGAACCCGAGCCTGGAACGAAAGCACGAACCACGAGCTTTTTGAGCCTGAAAAGATGGTGATCTTAATATGAGTCATACGTACATCCACAGTACTGTATTATCACAAGAACGTATAATCACGTTACAGTTTTTGACGAAATAAGTTTAATTGCACTGTACTGTATACTGAAATGCTAAAAAATCTGTTAACTATCAAGTATTAACATGGCAAATTGACTATTCAATCGATCCCGATAACTCGAAACCCAGTTAACTCGTTCAAGTTACCGGGGTTCTACTGTTAGTACCAATGGCTTTGTATGTGACGACAACTTGCTATACTTCTTTCTTTGGCTTTGAGCTTGCAGTACAGTTCTGACAGTTAATGTTCTTAGAAACGTTCTTTGGAACATAACGGGATAAGAATACTATTAAAGAAAACAGAACACTGCAGAACGGACTTAATGACTTGTTAAGACTATTAAGACAAACGGTTAAACGAAGCTAGACTCACTTTTGTTTTTGACTAAAATAAACTTTTACCATAAACCGCTCTTTTGATGTAAATTTGAGGCTATAAAACAATGGAAAAAAGAAAACATACCTATACTACTTCAAGAAAGAAGGACTTCTTGACGCTTGAATTTTTAGTGAGGAACTCTTCGGCTGACTCTTACCACCAGGGATCTTTTATTTATTCCCCCTGGTAAATAACATTCCTCATTGCCTAAAGAGCACCTATTCGCTTGAAATGAGGACCAAACAAGGTAGAAAAAAGGGTACTTATATCAGGATATATAATTGTGGAAATCATCCAAGGTTGTTGTTGTTACGCTTGAAAAGCTGCCAATGTTAATATGTCAAATCTTGTATGGTGTTTTCACAAATTTTGACCTTTACCTTAGAACGGTAAAGGATTTGTTTCAACGTGGTACAGATAATGTTTGGACATTCCCAGTAAACTTGTCTTTGTTTACAGGCTTATCTATAAAAAAAACTTACCCTGAATTACAGACGTCCCTCTCTAGTCGCCTTTTTCCTTCCCGGAAGCAGGCGACCAGAGAGGGATGTCTGAAGCTCAGGCTATAAACAAATATAATGGAAACAAATCCCACATTTTAGTACTCTGAGACCCGGGGGGGGGGGGGGGGTACTTAAAAAAGTTTTGTACGGGGAGGCTCCGCCCCGAGCTCTTACCCCTTACCCTTTTATATACCATTTGCCAGGAAATGTACCCCTTTCGTATACCTTTTAATGAAAAAATGTACCCCTTTTATATACCTGAAAGGCATGGTATAGACTTAAAACATGACGTTTTCTTGTCATTTTCAAGTAGCGCTTAATAAATTGAAATAATACAGCCATAAATTGCATCTGTTCGAAATATTTTAATTGAAGGCCCTGTCAAAAACCTAAATGGCAGATTTCCACACCCTTTCGTATACCTAAACTTGTGAAATCCCTACCCTTTTATATACCTGAAGCCTGAAAAAAGTACCCCTTTCGGGCGGAGCCTCCCCGTATAGGCCATTATAGGGAGTACCCCCCGGGATCTGAGAACTCTTTGTATGCGAAATAAGTTACCTGTTCCCGCTCACTTCAATTTTGGGTGGTTCAAGTTCGTTATCATAACTGAAGTGCGATGCAACGCTTAAACTATTTACCGCTGGGTCAAGTTATGCCAACTAATCAGCCATTTATTTTCTTAAATATCCGCTACAACTTGCAATACAGAACATCGTATCACTCAGCAGGCAAGTACTGAGAAGAAAACTATAGTCATCGACACAAAAATAACGCAAAAACCCGTAGTTTCCTTTTTCTCATCAAAGCTTGCCACTAAGTTTTTATCACGAAAGACCGTATTTGGGATTGGGAAAGCAATGAATAGATCTACCCATACTCACTGCATATATAATCCCGAGGGTCTGGGTTCTGGCGCCAGGTATGATCCTTTGCGGCCTTTCGAACATAAAAGCGAGGAAAGTGAAGAAGGGTAAAATTGATGACAGGTAAAAATTGGTGAAAAGTGGAAAAGTGATAAAAGGTCAGAAATGGAATGGAATGAGAATGTTCTTGTTTTGGTCTGGTCCGGACCGGACAGTTCACTTATCGCGCTCCCCGCGCGGGGGATTAAGAGGCGGTAAAAATTAGCCTAGCTTTTGAGTAAGCGATCGTTGTTGTGTTGAGTTCTTGCGCTGTTGAGAGTTTATTTTTCTATCATTTTCACCCTGGCATTTGTATTTCGGCGTACTTCAGTTGTGTTGTCAGCAGTCGCCTTCGATATTGCTTCAATAAAGTTCCTTTGATTATCATGTCATCAGTTGTCTTAATTTGTGTCGTCTCCTGGCTCGTTGTACGCCATGTTTTGTAGTTGTTTGGGCCTTGTTCCTCATACGTTTTAGTTCCTGTGGGTGGGGGGTAATAAGCGAATGTTTATCCAGGATAACCTTTCAGTACACATGCGTACCAGGGGTAGGCCCAGACAGATTGTGCTCGGCAACTTTTGAGCAACTTTTGGCGTTTGGAGCAACTTTTTCCAATTTTAGCAACCTTGAGGAACTTTTGGCTTTCTGAGCAACTTTGTATTGACATGCCTAATAAGAATCACAAAAATTAACATGTGGTTGAAATTTTGAAAAGGAAACATCTATTTCTGTAAAAACATTAATACTTTGCATACTAGCAGGGAACGGGTGTTGAGGAGGTGTTGAGAGGACATCATAAGCCCACCTCGTCCCCAGTTATTTTCGGTTCACTACCACTGCCTGGTCACCCAGGCTTTCTTGGCCTGGTTGCTCAGCGTCGACGTTGACATTGCTCAATAAGATGCAAGAGCATTTAATATATTTAGTTTTGTTCTGCAACTGTGCAAACCTTTTATAATATACATGTGCCCAAGATATACACTTCAGATTAATATATTGAACTTTCTTAAGTTCCAATTATCCAAAAAGAACAATGATTGATGATATTTAATAATATTTGTATGAAATATTGATATATTAAAGTAGCAACTTTTTGGGTTTTTGGGCAACACTTTGGCAACTTTTTGGCTTTAAAAAGAGCAACTTTTCATGATTTTACGAGCACAATCTGTCTAGGCCTAACCAGGGGGGTGGGGGGGGGAAGGTGACAGGTGACTCTATTGTTTCCAGTTGTTTATTCGTGACCGACTCATCACTGCCAGTATGACGTCACATGGCAACGCGCGAGCGATCCCTCGGTTTGGTCATGTGAGCGGGATTAAATCAGGAGTACGCCACAGCAGAGGTCCAGAAAGGCTTATCATTAGTGCTTATATCGCTATTGTTCGCTAATTTTTTCCCAGTAGTTAGGTTTGATGCCTTAACTTTCTGTGTGTATGATCTGTTTCTGTTTTTTAGCGCCCGTTATTCTGTAATTTGGCTATTATTTTTAACTCTTGAACGGGACAATAGGCCGGACCGCCATTTTGCTTTCGGGTCAAGCGAAGTCCATCAAAAACATCCACCTTTTCACCCAAACATTTTTCTCAAATCCGCTTCATAATAAGAGGTTTTACTCCTTGAATATTAATGTTTTATCTCCGGGGCCTTCCGTGTCGCTTGAGTTAGCCAAACTTCATGTCTTTCTGTTCGAGTGCAAAGGTATAATTTTTATCCAGAACATGTCAACAACGCCGATCGCTGCTTCGCGATCTCATGTAGACTTCTTTTTCCATATATTTTTATTCGCATTCATTGGCTTATTATAATGTACTTCTGTTGGTATCTGTGCAGTCCTGTTGTATTTTGTGGCTTTCCTTGCCGTAAGGACTCTTAAATTTCATTAATTGCATACCTCCTGAAAAAAAAATAAATGAAAAGAAAAGCTTACAACACGAGTCGGGCACCCATCCAAGTGTTAACCCCGCCCGGCAAGCCTTAACTTTGGCCAGCTTGAATTGAGCAAGCGCTTTCATTGTGGTTTGAACGAGGAAAAATGTGTTGTGCGAAAAAGACACGAGTTCAAATTCGTTGCCGCAAGACAAGTAGTAAAAAATTACCTATTAAAAAAGACTTGAGTAAAGTTATTCTGTGTTGTTTTCTATAATACCCAATGAAAGTTGCATTCGCTAACATCTCAGCATTATTTACTTGAGTAAATGAAGGAAGGTAACGGAGTAAAATGCCACATTCTTGACTCGTTTCTCGATTGACGCTTGCCCGCAATCTTTAATATCACTCATGCGAAGCGTGACGTCATACTGGCAGTGATAATTGAACCAATATTTTCCTTAGAGACACCTTCCCCCCCTGATGCGTACTGTTAACAATGGGGCCCTGCTAATTAAAAATTAAAAATTTAAAAAAGTATTAAATAAAATTACTAAATATATAATATATAATGAAAATTGTTTAAAAAGGGGATCATGCACTAAGTTAAAAAACTTAAAAAACTACAATAAAATATTACAAGTAAAAATCGTCCAACGCTTTCCTAAATAAAAGTCTAGAATTAATGTTTCTAAATTTCAAAGGTAAAGAATTAAAATTCGAGGCACCTTCGTTGGGTTCTCATACTCTGCCTTTGTTGACCTCAGGGGGGGTCCTTCTCTGTGCCTCATGATCAATGCTGGACCTGGTTCGGAGCCTGGGTCAACGAAGGGTTGGGTTCCCTTTTGTTTTCCCTGTTTCTTACCTCTGCCCGCTTTTTACTTTTCCCCTTAGGTTGCATCCTTTGCTTTTCGGGGAAAGTTGGGCGATGCAGTTACCGTCCGCGGGACAGTAGAGCCGTCTTGGTGTGAAATTTTTAAGGTAAACCCAGCCTTTCGTTGGACCCTTGGCTTCCCCGTCCATGGTGGCGAAGAATCTAGCTCTTGGGGTTTTGTGTAACCTTCGATTTCGAAATCCGGATGACTTTCAGGCACGATCATTGCATGCACCCCCGAAGATTTGGGAAAAATTGTAGTCTAATGTCAGCAATGAGCACGTCGACCTTATGGCCATAACTAACGAAGCGGTAAAAGTTGAACAATTCTTTACCCATTTTATTTTTAAACGACTCCTAGCATTTAAAGAGGTTTTTGATGGCAGCAAGAACGGGAGATTTGAATAAACACAACCTTATAAAGCCGTAGTAATAGTAAAGACAGTAAAGATACGATGCACGCCCTTTCTGGTTGAAAACGCCCTGTTTTACTGAACAAATCAAGACAATAAATGTTAAACTGCCATAAAGTTCGACGGGTATTCGATCGAACGCGAGAGAAATGTGGTAAGAAAGAACCGGTGGCGAGTGGTTTCATTTTTTTGCCGAACTGTCGTCAAACGAGGAGGACTACATGCTTACCACAATTTCTCAGACATTCAACTGACCCAGTGGAAAGTTTGGTTTCTGACCGTAGAAGAATCTAGCTTTAAATAAACGAACGAAGGAAAACGATGTGTTTGAGAATTGTTATACCAAGTACGGACTGCCATAAGCTCCCTCTCCATGCAAACTAATAACTTCCAACATGTTCCATGGTCTGCTTCTGACTAGGTAACCTCCCTCTTTGTTGACCAGTATTTCATCTCCGCGACTATAACGTAAAGACGTATGTTAAGGGGGGTCCTTCTTATCTACAGATCTAGAGCAGTGGCTAAGGAATTGCTAAAAATAGTTTTTGGTGGCAAGCCATTTTGGAGCGTTTGGTAATGCTAAACGGTGAATTTTTGGTGGGGAGAACACTTCCCTTAAAAAAATTGATATTGCGCGACCGTGCAAATAGTGCCAGTCCCAAACTGCGCATTAGAATTTTAAATCCCTTAAACTTGGGGGGGAGGTAGAGTTCCGATTTTTTTAAAAGGATTAGAGATAAAATAGCCTTCTTTAATCTCCTACGTGTGGAATTACTGTTTACATGTAAGAATTGAACGCTACTGAAGAAAGTATGAAAATACTGGTGTTTATTACGCTATTAGTCCGGCGGCTTAGCTCCTGAATTGTGCGATTTTTGATACAAGCACCAAACTTTGAAGGATTACAAGCATTCGCATACTAATCAATTCTTGATATAGTGCCAACGCCAATTTCTTATTTTCAGTTGGTAAACAGCAATGAAATTTTCAGCCGAGAGGCCCCCCTGCCCCTTCCCCACGAAGTATTTCTTCTTGTACTTTTATAAACCTTTTATTGTTGATTTTTTTTCATAAATACAGATATGAATGCTTTTAATTAGGCTTACAATTGTTATTTTTTACTATCTGTTTGATACCAATAATTTAATAGGAAATTATTGCATGGGAAAAGATTTTTCGTTCCCCGCCCTCTGCTCCCTCGCGTCTTTCGTTTTGTGCTAGCGTCCAGGTCTCTCGCGATCGGTGAACCGTTTCGCTAACAGAAGAAAAATAGGAAAATATAGGGCTGTGAACAGTCTAAATTACAGCATTTCATTCTAAATTTTGTACGTGCGACTTGGTATCACTACCTGGCATAATAGTATTTGTCTATAAACCAGGACAAACAAATATTTCACGAAATTTCATTGATTTTAACCCTATCCAGACCGGGAGAGGCGGAAAGTGCCCGCGCTGACTTTGAACGCTTATAACTTTTTCAAGATTCAACCAAACGCTACCAAACTTTGCGAATTTATCTAAAATTTATCTGGGAATAATTTGGTAGGGTAAGTTGTTGTGTCAGGAACTTGACGTCACCATGGCAACGGCATTTTGACAGGCATGTCTTCCCAATTTTGTAATTTTCGTGTTTCTATTAATGAAAAATAATTTTAATGCAATTATTTTCATCCTTTTACGGTTTTTAAGTACAGTTTTATTGATTTTGAGTACTTTGCAGTAATTTTGGGCGATTTTATGACGTTTTGGAAAAAATTCGAAATCCAAGATGGCGGATCCAAGATGGCGGCTGTTTTGACATTATGATGTAATTGTCACGTGATGTGAGGTCATCTTCCCACGTGACCTATACCAAAAGATAGGTGTTTGGACATACTATATATTTCGTAAGTTTCATTGTGATTGCTTAAATATTCTGGAAGTTACTGAGGTCTGAAAAGATCCAAAAAAGCCCGGTCTGAATAGGGTTAATAAATTAAGGTTTCCATGTAAACCGGTGTTTTTCGGGCTTGGCACTATATCTGAAAAAAATTCTGTTGGTGACCACTTTCATTGTGCCAAGTTTCATGCTTGTATCAAAAAGTGCACAATTCAACTAAAATTTTGAGCTAAGCCGCCGGACTATATAACTTTAATAATAATGAGAACCTGATTTCATAAAAACCATACGAAGCATTAAGCACGTGGGCGTTCTTTATCTGTTTGCCCGGGTTTTAATTTTCAGATCTATGCCCTTTAGTTTTAGGATTTTTTCTATTCCGGTCACGTGACTTGTCAAATATAGCCTTCATTTAAACTCTTGAAGGACATAGTTGCGCACAATTCTTATCTGTAGGACGTTTGGTTTCCAAAAGCTAGATGACGGTCAGAAAATCTTTTTTTAGCAACAAATTGGTAGTTAAGAAGGATACCCTGAAGCTACCTTTCTCGTAGAAAAAGCCTTTCTTTACTAGAGTTTAGAATATAGCCGCTGGAAAAACCATCTTCTAGTGAGTAGATGAAGAAAGGCGTCGCGGCTAGTAGCACGCGAGAATTTTTTCGCGCGATTAAAAAAGGAATTGCATTCTTACCCTGAGTAATTCCATAAAAGGAAATCAAACATCGGTTTTTATGTCATCTCTAATATCAATCTAACACTGTACCGCTTGGTTACCTGATAAAAATTCCAAAAACTCCCAGCTCCGAAATGCTTTCCACGGGCCTCATGGACTCCTGACGAACAATAATATTTTTGTTGATGGAAGCAGGCTGAATGCGGTCCATTAGAATGTACTGTGCACGGTTTTCAGGATTGCTTAGTAAAGTTCGACGGATATCTTCCCCATAGATTAGATTGCCTAATACAGAAAACAAAAAGTGATCAGATACACAGATCACAAAATTAGAAGTCTTCATTCAAGAGTGCGAGACTTCTGATCGTTTTCCCTTAACCCTATCCAGACCCGGGGGAGGCGGAAAGTGCCCGCGCTGACTTTGAACGCTAATAACTTTTTCAAGATTCAACAATCGCTGCCAATCTTTGCAAGTTTATCTAAAATTTATCTGGGAATAATCTGGTAGGATAGGTCGTTGTGTCAGGAACTTGACGTTACCACGGCAACGTCATTTTGACAGACCATTTTTTCCCAAATTTGTAATTTTTGTGATCCTATTAATAAAAAATATCTTTAATGCAGTTATTTTCACCTTTTTAGGGTTGTTTTTTGCACCGTTTTATTAATTTTGAGTACCGTATTTTCTCAATTAAACGCCCCCGGCGTTTATTTCAAACTTGGTTCCATGGACCCGGCGTTTATTTGAATGGTGCACTGTATTGGAGCAAAATGTTTATTAAAGAAGGGTTTTAAATCATTATTTGTGACATGAATGTAATTTGCCATCATACCTAAAGCATATTACACCTCAAATAAATGCCTGGAAGGCTTACTTACCACTCTAGCTCGGAGACCCGGCGTTTATTCGGGGCCCGGCGTTTAATCGAGAAAATACGGTACTTTTCAGTAATTTTGGGTGGTTTTCTGACGTTTTGGAAAACAATTGTAATCCAAGATGGCGGATCCCAAATTGAGGCTGTTTTGACATCATGATGTAATTGTCACTTGATGTGACGTCATAATCCCACGCGACATATATCAAAAGATAGATTTTTGGACATACTGTATATCCTTAAAGTTTCATTGTGATTGCTTAAATATTCTGTAAGTTACGGAAAGATCCGATCTGAAATTTAAAAGATCCAAAAAAGCCCGGTCTGAATAGGGTTAAAACAATGCAATGAATGTATTGGCATGTTGTGTTCTTAGGCAAGACTGACATAGAAAGACCTCCACAGTGCCTTTCTCCACCTTGGAATAAAAATTGGTTTCGCCGAATTGTTGTGGCACCTGACAAAATGCTTGTGGAGTAACTTGCGATGGACAAGCATCCCATCCAGGGGGAGTAGTAATACTGCTACTGCCTTAACGTTAACATTCCTGGAGTTAATCGCCAGCTACTAGCTATAGCTAGTACTTATCAGCTTTCTGGATCTTCTGATCCACTGACACATTAATAAAGATTTTACTTACTTACTTACTTTTTCCTTACTTAGATTGCAACAGACTTTCCTTTATAATTTCTAAAAGTTACGATTACTTAATTTTGGACTCAAATGCTCCATACTGTAGTCAGACCTGACGAGGCAAGATCTTGCTTGTGGGTTCTGGAGCGGGGGGGGGGGGGGGGGCGGGGGCATGTCCTCCAGAAAATTTTAAAATCTAGAAGCTATGAATCCCTTTTAGAGACATTTTTTCACGAGATATTTCTTGAAAAAAATCAATCTTGTTCAACTGGGGATTATTTTCCCTTCAAAACATATTTTGTTTTTAATTTTGGGTAAAAATTTAGACGAGGCAAGTGCTTCGTCTTGCCTCCTGCTAGTAACGGCCCTGTTAAAAATCCTCGGCTTCACCAAAACAGCTGGACAGCCTTCCACCAGTTGGAATTCGTAATCAAATTCATATTCGAATTCCCCTCGCAACAGATAATTGCCAATGAATTTCAATTTACCCCAATAAGCAATGCAATGCTAAACACACGGACTCGTCAAAACATAAGTTAGCTGTTTTCACGAACTACTCATAATTACATCCAAGTGGTTTGCACGTTTGGCTGTTGTTGACATACCTCCGCCTTCTCTCTGGGGCTTCAGAACAAACTTTTCTACCTTCTTAAGACAAAGCGTAACGTTGCGGTCTCCCACTGGGCCCTGAAAAGATGTATTTCTTATTACTCATGTGTAGCTCAACTACGTTACCTATTAAAGAGGGAAAACTGATTACACAAATGCAAAATCTCTGCTGGACTTTTGGTGTCACCCGGTGATCATTCTCGGCCGTGTAACAATTCTCAAAGCACTCACCAATGCGTTATTGCAATTGGGTGTATAAAGACAAGATATGCTTAATACCGGGTCAAGAGAATACAATCCAGTGAAAGTTCTTCTCACTCTGTCCACAGACTCCTTGTTGGGTATGAACCTGGAAAATGTAACATAACATCGTGTTTTCTAGTCAATAGGTCCGATAACGAGCCTGCTGTCTTGTTGGACATAGTAGGGCGCTTTCCATTCGACCAAAAATTCTGGTTTGAGTTTCCGAAAAATTCCAGTGGCAAATAGAACAGTATTTTCCAACTTTTCCTGTTGACTGCACGGAAGTCAAAACAAAATTTGCATATGGTAAGGTAGTGCGTCTTATATGAAAATTTCTACGGTGCATTAAAATAATGCACTAATGCCGGTTTCCTGCACATAGAACTCGATATTTTTGCAAATAAAAAGCATTCCGAGCTCTGAAAATAAACGCCATGAACGACATCGTAGCTACAAATACAGGAGCCTTTCAAATGGCACACTACAAGCAACGAAAACGTCGCCAACCCAAAAAGTTTAATGAGCAAAACAATGGCGTAGTCTGCACGCGCGTTATAGATATTTGTACATTTCTTTGCTGCCGCCTGCAAAACAACAACGAAAAAAAAAGAGTTCACCAAAATTTTTTATTTGGAGTTTCAAGAATGCTTCCTTAACACATGTAGCTGCTTTCAGCTGCACAAATCGCTAAATTTTCTGCGGAAGGAACTCAGGCTGAGTGTAAAATGGCAGCTTTTTCAAAAATTTCCGGAAAAGAGGACAACCTCGCAAGGTTGGGGGTTTTCGGTTGAATGGTTCGCATTTCGGAAAGTCAACACTTTCCGGATTTTCTGGAAACTTTCCGAGCAAATTTCTGTACCATTCGTCCTTGTTCCAAAATTTCCGGAATTTTTGGTCGAATGGAAAGCGCCCAGTGACTCTCCAACTTCAAAAGGATGAATGGGTACCCGGCCATGTTTGGAAAATCTGGCAAAATGCTGGGGTTACTTAACAGCTTTGGCATTAAACAGCGCAACTCAAGAAGAGTCAGCCTCTGCTAATCCGGCTTAGGATTGGAACATAGCGTATTCAGACCGCGGGCCTGAAGAAGAGGCAAAAGCGCCGAAACTTGGATTGTGTGTGGCGCATCCGAAAATGAATATTTGAAAAGGTATGGGACATCAAAAAATTGTTAATTGACTCGAACACCGAAGAAATGAATAGAAGGATGCTAAAATGAACTAACTAGTGTAAATCTACAGAAATAAACCTAACAGTGTCATTAACCCTTTTACGCTTTTTCTTCTAATTATCGTTCGCCGGCGAACGATGACTTTACATGCGCGCTATGAAAAATAATAAAGGCTTTTAAGTGCCATTGTCAGAGAAAGTGTTCCAGACCTTGGAAGTCGGGGTCAACCGATTTTCCTGAAACTTACTGCAGAAGTTGGCCTTGATGAGATATTCTAAAAGCCATTTGGGTTTGGTTTTCTGACTTTTACTTTCAAAGTTCCAGGGGTGGTCCCATATTGAGCCTTCAAATCATGAAAAATCCTGCTTTTGAAGGAGTAAGTTTGCACTTGTATAAAATCAAACACACAAAACCTTTTGACTAAATACTTGTAGGCTGTGATTCTACTATAAATGCTCTTTCATTTCATATATGCTGATTTGGCATAGAGGGTTCTGACAGTGTGAGGCATAACACGAAATTTGGCCAACTTTTGATGAGAAAACCACTACCCAAAATTGCCAAAATTTAGATGTTCATATTTTTTAACTGCCTAACTAGAAAAAAAGGACACTTATATCAGGAGTTATCCCAATGCATGTAGAACAAAATTCAGTTGAGAAAAATTTGGGCCGTGTAGTGTTTTAGTTCTTTAATGACCCATTTTGAAGCACACCCTGACCTAATTTGCATATTGTCAAAACCAAAAGTTTAACATCCATACTTATTTTATTTATTTTTTAACACTTTAATTTGCCTTGGCGAGGCTTAAAGTTCTTAGGAAAGCTATTATTAGCAGTAATAAGACGAGTAAACATAAATTTTGACTGTTAAAATTAGCAATAATTAGAAAATCAACACTGATGAAATCAGTTTGTTCTTCTCAAAAGCATGTTCCTTAAAATATAATGTGCATACAATAAATGGAGTCCGTATAAGGTCTACGTGATAGTTTACTATACTAATACACTTCTTTGAAACATATCCATGCTTAACTTGCCAAAACTTAACTTACCAAAGCGTATTAAACGCTCTTCAAGTACTTAAAGTAAGTTTCCATGTTTTTGAAAATCGTGCGGGTACAAACATCCTACGGCGTAATCGTACTTCCTGATGATCGTTACATTCTGCATTTGTTGACAGAATTCCTTTATAGTCCCTTACAATCAAATAACATTTCTGAAGCCGCTCAGTTCTTTGCCATTGCTGTTTCGGCTGCACACTGTCCATCCGCCATTTTGGATGTGGTCGCAAGAGAACTGGGTCGAGAGTCGCCTGACTAAAAACGTGTGGACTCAACCTACGCGTTTTACATTATGAAGTTTTCCTGTTCAGAGGTTTTTTTTCCAACAAAAGTCCTTTGCTCAACTTTAAAGAAAGAACTGATCGTGACACTCTTTCATTTTGGTCACATTTTATTAGACCTGGGTGGAACTTGACTGTTAAGCATATGACACGGGCCCCAAAATCAACTAGGTGGCCAACAGTGGCTCAAGAGTTTTTGTTTTTGTTTTTAGATTTATGTTGAATCGTATTCCTGGAACTTCCGCCTGTCATATCGTTAAAAATTAAAATTTCTACTGTTTTTTTTTTCGAGTTTAAAACTGACTTAATACACGTAATGATCATAATGGTGTGCCTCACCAAGCTAAGACAGCTAAATAAATTAACGATCGGCCAGAAGAACTAGTAAAAAAAGGTAAACGTCTGATTTTAGGGACAGTTTTAACTCTGGAAATTCGCAAAAAGCAGTACTGATTTGAATTTTTATTATATTGAAATGACAATCATGCTCATATAATGATGAGAAACAAGTAACAGCATGTATATTGTATATGGTGTAGATAAGAGCCATCAATCGACATCAAAGTGTTGTCACAGCTCTACAATGATGCACAAGACCGAAAACCAGTCCTAGTTGCAGTTGGCAAGAATAGCCACATTCGAATACATGCATGTCAATGGTGCGCTCACCATTTCCTTCAGCTTAGCAGTCAAAGTGACCTGACTGGTGAATTACAACAGAAAAACAACAACTCAGGTTAGATTTAGGAAACTACTGTAACCTTTTCTTCCAGACGAGTGCCAACCTTAAACGGAATTAACCTTCAACCATTGTCATGCTCCGTACCCAACGGCTACTGCGTATTTTCTCTGCTAGAACTGTTGATGAGCACGTTACAGTTCTTAAAAAAACAGTCTATATTACTTAACATTTTTTCCCTCACATCCCGCTATTACGGACTCTCGCTAATATGGACACTAAACGACGACGTCCCAAGCGTGTTGCTATAACGAGAGTTGACTCACGGTATTTATTATTATTTTTAGCACAACACGAGAATAATAGATCTTCAGGCCGGTCACGGTTTTGACCGCCATCTGGAAGGATATGCAACGCCGTCACAAATTACAGTGTCTTATGGGAATCTGATGGACTATCCGAAGGAGCCTAGCTTCTAGGCAAAATATTTAATCAAACAAATTTGAATGATGTAGCTGGGATATAAAGCGTTCAGTTACGTTTTTAATTTTCCATTAATTTCTGCGTTTAAATCCTCCCGGCTTGTTGCGTGGGTTCAGCGGGTAGAACTTAGGGCCTGTTTACATAGAAGGCGGGTTCCCCGGCTAACCGAGTTACCCGGCCAACCGAGCTACCCTGGGCGAGCCAACTTTCCATACGTTTCTTTAAAACACGCATCGAAGCGTTTACATGCAAGACGGGAAACCCGCCTTGCCGAGGCACTCGGTCTACTTGCCCGGGGCACCCTTCTAGGCGAGATAGCTTTTTGCCATGTAAACGGTTATGCCCGGGCTATCCCAGCTTGCCGGGATAAGTCTTCGCGCGTGTTGGCATAAAATTTATAAATTCTGGACCCAAACAGTGCTATTTGACCAAAATTAGATCAAATTAGTTTTATCTGTAGGCTGGAAAATTTTTCTTTGAGCAACAGCTAATTAATTCGAAATTTTCGTAGGAATGATTATCCTTACTCACGAAACAGCAAATTTAATTTCAATTTGGCGGCCAAAGACTGTTGAATTTCGATTGAATTCCCCCATAATTGGACGTAGTAAAGTTCTAAGAGCTTGCACATCAAAATAAAATAGGTTTAAAGACGGCTAGCCTTGATTATTTAGTAAATAATCATATTTTTCTTCAATCATTTGGAGCTACATGGTTTTCCCACGCTGTGACACGCTTTACTGACGCTGTCTCAACTCGGGTAGAAGGGCTGTGAATTCTGCATGTTAAGGCGGGCTATGTTTCATCCCTTCTAGCCGGGTAACTCGGTTAGCCGGGGCACCCTCTCTCCATGTAAACAGGCCCTTATAAGCAAACGCCATCGAATAGGCTCTTACCGATAGTGCTAGCACTTTTTTTGGCATTATTTGGCTTCGCGAGCATTTTTTTATACATTTTATCCCAAAAAGCACTGCTAGCATTATTTTGGATTTTCGACTGATTATTTGTATAATTTTGTGTTAAAAAGCACAATCTAACTTTTTTTATGGCGTCCAAAGCCTCCCAGAACCCAGATGCATTTTGCCCTCATTTTAGTCACAGGAGCCGAGGAGGCCTGAGGAATAGATTTGATAGGTCAGCGTTTTCCTTCTAAAAACCCAGTCCATCACACTCGATACAAGATGGCGTCATCCACGTTTTCATCGAGGAACAATGGAAGACAGCCAGCCAAGGCAAAAAAATGAAAAATGTTACTGAAAATCTGAAAAACGTAATATTCTATGTTTAAAAAAATCGGAAAAGAGAGAGCATTTTTATGTAAACCACGAGCACTTTTTAAAAAAAAATTAGCATTATTTTAGCACTTTTTTGGCAATAAACGAGCACTGCTTTAAGCATTTAATGCTTTTTTTACGAGCACTATCGGTAAGAGCCTACCATCGAATCTTGACAATGTGCGAGCCCTCGAGTCGTGCAAGCCATTGCCGTTTGCTTAAAAAGCACATCGGTTACTCTAATATAAGTGACATTACATTATGCGGATATGGTTAGCGTTTATATTAGGATTTGAGGACAGAAGGCACTACTATTGATTTTTCCTTCCTTCTTTCCCAGTGTCCCCGAGCGCTTTTGTTTTTCACTCCTCAGGCTCGCGCTAACTTTTCACCTCTCCCCATTTCCCAGCCCTTACAAAAAATTAAAGAAGAGGCCTCTGTGGAGGACAGAGTAAAGTTCATGCATGTTTAAGGCAGACACTGCCGTTTACGTACACTCCTCTTGATCAAGCAATCAGCCACGGGTTTTTTAGCCATTTTCCAATTACTTCCAAATTGAAGTTTGTCTAAAAATAATATTTTTTCTCACATAAAAAATGGCAACAGAGTAATTCTGCAAGTTATCAAAACCTGAGAAAAAACACAGATGTTTTTTTTAATGCCTGATTATGACGAAAAACTTTAAAAAATTGCCATTTTTTTCAACTGTGATGTAGTTCCTTTATACCCTATTGAAGTGTAATCTGCCGAAAAGAGAATATTTTAATGGCCCTCACTCGACACCAGAGATAAAACACGTGTTGATACTTGTTTCATTTCATTATAAGAATGATTTTAATAATCCATTTGGTTTGTGTCGCATTATCAATTGTTCCTCCCAGGCTAGGTCTCGGGGGCTAGGTCCAATAAAATGCGACCAAAATGAAAAAGTCTTAATATTATGTCAACAAGTTTATAACATAGCGTCAAAAGAGGCTAATTTGAAAACAAAAATAATTTTCTCAGTACATTTTAAAGGTATCTTAATGAGTTCTATGGAAGTTTCGTTTGAAAAACGTTGGGTCCACACGTTTTCAGCCAGGCGACTCTCGCCCCAGTTCTCTTGCGACCATATCCAAAATGGCGGATGAACAGCGTGCAACCAAAATAGCAAAACTATGGCATAATGGCGAGGAACTGAGCGGCTTCAGAAACGTTTCTTGATTGTAAGGGACTATTAAGGACTTCTGTTATCAAATGCAGAATGAAGCGATCATTGCGAAATACGATTTGGTCGTAGGATGTTTGTACTCGCACGATTTTCAAAGATATGGAAATTTACCTTTGCTATAAGAACGTTTAATACGCTTTGGTAAGTTAAGTTTTAGCAAGTTCAGCATGGATATGTTTCAAAGAAGTGTATTTATTAGTATAGTAAACTATTACGTAGACGTTATACGGACTCCTGTATTGTATGCACATTATATTTTAGGGAACAAGCTTTGGAGGGGAACAAACTGATTTTTTTCAGTATTGTGTTTTTTAATTTTTGCTAATTTTAACAGTCAAAATTTATGTTTACTCGCCTTATTACTGCTAATAATAGCTTTCCTAAGAACTTTAAGCCTCGCCAAGGCAAATTAAAGTGTTTAACAATAAATAAAATAAGTATGAATGTTAAACTTTTGGTTTTGACAATATGCAAATTAGGTCAGGGTGTGCTTCAAAATGGGTCATTAAAGAACTAAAACACTACACGGCCCAAATTTTTCTCAACTGAATTTTGTTCTACATGCATTGGGATAACTCCTGATATAAGTGTCCTTTTTTTCTAGTTAGGCAGTTAAAAAATATGAACATCTAAATTTTGGCAATTTTGGGTAGTGGTTTTCTCATCAAAAGTTGGCCAAATTTCGTGTTATGCCTCACACTGTCAGAACCCTCTATGCCAAATCAGCATATATGAAATGAAAGAGCATTTATAGTAGAATCACAGCCTACAAGTATTTAGTCAAAAGGTTTTGTGTGTTTGATTTTATACAAGTGCAAACTTACTCCTTCAAAAGCAGGATTTTTCATGATTTGAAGGCTCAATATGGGACCACCCCTGGAACTTTGAAAGTAAAAGTCAGAAAACCAAACCCAAATGGCTTTTAGAATATCTCATCAAGGCCAACTTCTGCAGTAAGTTTCAGGAAAATCGGTTGACCCCGACTTCCAAGGTCTGGAACACTTTCTCTGACAATGGCACTTAAGGGACGGACTATTAGAAAAGTGATGGGGAGGGTGGAGGAAAACCAAAAAAAAGTTCATGCAAGGGGAAATGCCAAGAAAACAAATTCGTGCAAAGGGGAAGGGAAAGAAAAAAATCATGCAGAAGGAAAGGCCCTTTTAAGTACTAAAAATACCTGTTATTTCACAGTTGATGAGATCAATTTTTCAACGAAATATATCATGGAGAATGCTGAAAATAGCATTTCCGAGCCTACAGATTTCAAAATTTTCTGGGGGAACATGCTCCTAGACCCCCCTACAGGCAGGTGTCTCCGGCGCTAACCCTCTAGTTTCATTAATAATGATAATATGATTATTTATTTAAATCGCGCAAATCAAACATACGTTTTCAAATGCGTATTACAAACATATTATTAAAATAAACTTACAATAGTACATAGAGGATATTACCCGGTGGCGAGAAGATATGAATTTTATGTTTGAGTGGCATATAAAACGATATCTCACGAGTGAGCGCCGCGACATCTTGTAAAATCCCAAATTAAACCTGCTTGTCGATGCTTGCTAACAACAAAACGACACATATGCATGAACACAAGTTCATTCAACAAAGTAGAAAAGGCGCGAATCGTGACGTCAATGAGCGATATGCCACTCGCTAGAGTGTCATATGGAAAATACGCCACTCGGGTCCCGGATGGAGTGGCGTATGGAATCTGCGAGTGGTTTAGTTCCCAGTAAAAACACTCTCCTCCATATAATAAACTAAATTACATTCAGCCCGGCCTCCCAACCAGCAAACTTTTTTCCCATATGCCGATGGTGATAGAAAATTGACTTTCTTGCCTACTGACTACTGTATAAAAACTGTGACACTAACATTTGTAAGACATTCGATATAAATTGCTGTGGCAAGTGTATGGGGTGAAGAAAAAGTATAAAATAACATTATACATGGCATCTGACTTTAGCCAGTCTTAATAAGTACTTTTTAAGAAATTTAACAATCAAAAATGGTTTAAACCTACGTACGAGTAACAACATATTTTCTAAATATATATTTAAAATATTTAGCAAACGATTAACAAAGAAGCATTTGTCTAAAAAAATTCGAGCAGAGGGTTTCACCAGCAAAAAAGGTTCCGCACAAGCAATGGGCGTAAAAAAGAATTCGTGCAAGTTGAAAATTCCCCACCCTTGCCATCACTTTTCTAATGGTCCATCCCTAAGTTGATCAAGTTAAAGCTATTGCTCTTTCGAAAGAGCTATAATATAGAAGAGACCTTATTCTTATTAAGAAGCGTTCTTATTCTCTTGATTGTGTAACCAGAAATAA
The DNA here is from genome assembly GCF_052425735.1 of Oculina patagonica. Taxonomy (NCBI): domain Eukaryota; kingdom Metazoa; phylum Cnidaria; class Anthozoa; order Scleractinia; family Oculinidae; genus Oculina; species Oculina patagonica. The sequence goes on from NC_135761.1 coordinate 21,136,478, forward strand.
TTAATTTTCATAGGTTAAATATGACCAAAAATGCAAGTTTGTGACGTCACAATTCCATAGGGGTCACCAGTCAATAAAAAGCTCATCAGCTATGGAAATTTGCTATAAATAATGATAATTATTGCTCTGATGCTTTCAATTGTTTGTTATGCTATTAATGCCAGTGACAACAAGCCTTCTTAGAAAAGCCCACAAAAAAAAAACGGTAAAGGGTTAAAGCTGAGAATAAAACAGTGTAAAACAGAATTTACCTGTCCAAAATTTAACATTCTCTTTAAAAAAACATCAAATTTCGTAAACGGCATTATTTTGTTTTCTACAAAAATGAATTCATAAAACTTAGAAGTCAATATCTAAAAATACACGCTGTTCCTTGAAGTACACGTCAAGAAAAACACTGTTAAAACAATATCACATCAAGTCAAAGTGAGCAAGAGACATTCTCCATTTCTGATATTACCTTTCTAACACTCTAGGTTCAGCGAATACTTGCTGCATCTTCTTTGTTCCCATCAACTGATGCGCCACCGTCGGGCATTTAATGCAACGCGATAACTCTATTGTGAAACGAGCTGTCCACTCCTACATCAGAAAACAGACATAATATAATTATAATAAATCAAAGGACCCTGGGTCTGAAGAATTTACAGCTGCAGATTAAGGCCCAGGTTTTCGACAACTGATTAACGTTAATCAAAGGTCTGAATGGGGCGTCTTAATCCAGGATTAACGATAATCGAAGTTGTCATTCCTCTTATGTAAAAGTGGATTTTGTTTCTGCTGGTGTTGTTTTGTGGAGTTTGAGACCAGTTTATGTCAGAACTGAAGGACAACAATTGTGAAAAGACATCCTCAGTAACTGAATTCACAATACTGGAATCAAAATTCACCCAATTACCGGATTAGTTTAATTGTGCTTTAAATTGAACAGCCTGGTTCAAATGTTAAATGCAACCTTCTTAGTCTAAGCATACACCCTGTTGTGCTTAGAAAGGCAAGATGTTGTAAACATGTATACAAGTAAAATGTCTTTCAGTCTGGTCTATGATGTACATTTCTTTTGGTGCATAGTTGGTCCTAGTTGAGCGAGTTTACATAAGACTTTGATACAGTAGCGATAGTTATATAAGGATGCTGGATTGCCTTAATAAATCTGCTGAATCCACTTACGTTTTCAGTGGGGTAATCTGTGGGTGTGTAACCTGCTCTGAAGTAAGCTACAGCAACTTCAAGTCCGTTCCTGTTTAAAAGATTTGTACTGAATTTGCTGAACGATTTCAATAATAAGGACGCACAATTGACGTAAGTGGTGTATTTGGCACGACAAAGACAAAACATTCCTAAGGTTAACCCAAGAAAGGACAACTACCAACCAAACGACAAAAAAGGAAGGCCTCGAGTTATATGTTCTGTCATTGACGGCGATAATAAATTGAACAGCACTGGCGGAAATAAAGGTAATGCCCTCCTCACTTACCCAGCCCACCCCACACACTAACAGAAGAATTTAAACTACATGGAAAGCGACAGTACGGAAATAATAGGTAACGGAAAATTACTTACACAAAGAGAGATTTTTCATCGCCCATTTCACTGTTATTAAAAATGTCAGTCAGACTCCGCCTGATCACCTTTACAGCAGAGTTCCTGCGAAAAAAAAAAAAAAAGAATTTTGAAAACACGCGTCACGTACTGCTCATTTCGTTAATTATATTTTTCTTTTTTATATTAACAACTCGGCAGTGTATGTATACTTTTGCCATCCTGGAACATATTTTATATATTCACATCTATTGTGTATGATATGGATGTTATTTATTTAAGAAATTTGGTTTATGCTTATCGAGTTATGGATGCACGTGAGAATTTTATACCATACGAGAGCAAAACAGTTATGCTCGATCATGGCGCATTCAGCTCAGTACGAGAGCAAAGTCTAGCTTCTCGAGTGCTCCCCTAGCTTGCGTAGCAGGCGCTCGACTAATATTAGGACGCTTGTTTGATCATCGCGCGAGAGCGACAAAACGCGAGCGGCAATCAATCAATCAATCAATCAATCAATTTATTAGAGTCATAAAGCGGGATGAGGTTGCCCTCTCTACCCGAACCAGAGGCTCATGTATAAAGCGCATGACACTGATGACAGTAATTAAAATCAAGTATAAAAATAAAGGGAACTAATATAAGTAACAAACAATTAAAAATTTAAAAGTAAATTACGATATAATTTTGAGTAAAAATATAAAAATAGATCAGCAAAGATAGATCAGCTTATTTGTTTACTTGTATTTGATGTGATATTCCAGAACCCTTTGAACATACACATTGACCTCATCAGGGCGAACAATGAACATTATGACAGCACTGAAAGAGACAAAAAACAGGAAATGAATGAGCGGGCAAACATTTAACAAGCAAGCCAATTAAAACTAAAAAGATATTAAACCAATTTTCAATACATACCTTTCTGACCCATATAGTTCCCAGGCCCTAATGAGACCATCAGCCACCTCATCTAATGCGGGATTTGGAGGTGGCGACTGTAAGAAAACAGAGATCGACAAGAGATTAGCGACGCCGGAAGACAAGCGACAGCCGGAAATACGTCTGCGTTCGCAGGCTAACAGGAGATTGACCATAAGCGAATTTATTATTCGACTTTGACGGCATTTGACCATATAAGGAAAAAAGAACACGCAGATCTACACTGTGCTATACTCAATCAATCAATCCAAATAAGGTTTTCTGTTAAGTGTCATTTTCCAACCTTTTAGTTAACTATCATATCGTCTGTTACCGTGACCGAAATGGTGTATCTATTTTTCAGAAGTCCTATCTAGACCTTATCACCCGTGCATGTGTAAAAACGTAAACGAACTGTTATGGATTATGCACATTGTGGCTGCATGTAGAACACAGCTACATTAGCTACATTCAGAGCAAAGTAAAGGAACACGTTTACCTCACCTTGCTTTCTTGTCCAATTAAACTCAACAGATGCCTAAAATGTGCAAAAGATAGTAATATTATTCGTGAGCAGCATAGTATATGCTTGCGTTACTAGGTAACCTGTGTACAGCTGCCTCCTTCCATCTTTTTTGCCTCGTGTACTATAGAAACTCGAGACTTTGGGATGAATAGGGGTAACTGCATGGTAGTAACTATAACGCGAAAAATTATTTTATTTTATATACCTTGTTCTTACGAAATTAATTAGAACATTGCAGGGTTTGGCCGTTTATTTCATACCAAGCATGAAAGACCATAATATCAAAACATAATCAAAACGTACAAAGTAGTGTGTTCTATTTGCGTTCGAGATCAAATCTTTAACTCTATCATAGATATACCTGTGCAGGTTGGTAGTGCGAGATGAAGAAGTTATTGCACTTATAGATATGGTGTTCAATTCAACTTGTTTAATGCAAAGATCAGCGTCTTCCTCTTCTACATGGTTGTGTGACGCCCCCGTTGTGTCAATCAAGTAGTCCGATCGAAAGATTCCCAATGAAATGGGCTGAAAGATCATAATATATTATATTCAAAATCAGTTCCAACAAGATGAATGATTTCGGGGAACCCGCGAGAAGGGGAATATCCGAAAAATTGTGAGAAGAAAACACACCATGCAGCGTGTGTACAGGTATATTTTACTATACACTGAACTTTGACTCATTTGATTGATGTTTAGTACCTCTAAAAAGTTTGACCTCGTTTAAAGGTGCCACTTTGTAAGACGGCCGTTTTGGCGAGAAATATGCAATGAAAATCAGGGCGTTATGAGGGAGTGCGTTATGAGGGAAACGAGCGGGTTCGAGCGGAAAAGCCTTGATGCATAAGCCTGGGTACCAGTTATAGTTTTTTGAGGGTTTTCCCTTTTCCTGACCAATATGGCGGACACTGATTTCGATATAAAATTACATGCCCATTGACGTAACAGAGGATTTTCACGATAAATCATCAGTAACAGAAGCATCTGAGGAAAAGGAGGGTGAAGATGTGAGGTTTGAACATGTGGAGGAGGGGGAACTTGTTTTCTTAAAACGAGTTGTCGCGGATAGCGGACAGCGACTGTAATATTGAGAGTGCAATCATTGCGGGAAACATTGAACGGTCAACAAGCAGAAGTAATGCCGTTTCTATCTACCTGTGAAAAACATGCATTTCACAGGTTTACACAGGTTGCAAATTTTCTAAACCTGTGAACAGGACGCTTTTAACAAGGTCCTGTGAAAAGTTGTAACCTATTTACTCGATCATGTTAAAGTTCTGGCATATCAACTTGGAAGTCTGTATTTTTACCCTTTTTTATTACCATCGATCACTTCGAATTCAGGAATTCTTATGCACAATATTGATACATAATTCTATTTCAAAATCGCTAAATCCCTCGATGTTGTTGACTAGCTTTATGTTAACGTCCAGATCATTATGAGATCTTTCGATCGCCGTTGTGAAGCTGTCACTTCAAAGAACTAAAAAACGTAAAGGATCACAAAAGATCATTCTACAAATTTGCATACACAATTAAAACGAATAAAGGTGTCTTTCAATAGGTATTTCAGGTGTTTATTATCATTTTTTTTTTTTTGACTAGTATGCTAAGATACGACATTCGCACCGGATTGCTCGACTGTCTGTTTTCGACACTACATTTATATATTACAAGAGAAAAAACACAGACACGAAGAAGATCTAATGCAAACTATGGGCTAGATATTGTCTGTGTATCCCTTACAACAGTACCAGATATAGAATTTATTTATGCATTACATCGATTTCGTGATATAAAGCAATAAATATGAACTTGCCTTCAGCTGTCAGCCGCCATTTTCCGTAGCCAAACAGCGAGCCAAGAGCGGAAAAGCGGACTAGTACCAGTCCCTCTCCGCATCAAGGCTGTAGCAGAGAGTAGTATTTTCCTGCGTTTGACTGTATATGCTCTCGTCGGTATCTTATGTTTGCTTAGCCATGTGCGCTGGTATGTGGGTAATAAGCCGGAGTATTTATATTCGGGTGTGATGAATAGGTCTTTCATCTCGGTCTCGCTAACTCAGCGTTCGGGTATTTTCAAAATGAACAAGGACGAACTCGTCGAGTTGCTAGCGAAATCTCAAGAAGCGATTTTGGAGCGCGTTGATTCGAAGTTACAGAACCTCAAGAGATTCATTTCTGAAGACCAGGAAGATTGTGTACGATCCGTGGCAAAGACGTTCAAAGAAGATCATTCCATCAAGTGGAAGAAAGTTGGTAACGAGAAGCAGTTCAAATTTAACGAATCTGTGGAAGCCGGGATTGATTCAGCTATCGCCGCTGTTGATAAGAAGAAGTTAGACAAGGTGAAGAAGGAGCTGGAAGAAGGTAAGAAGCTTTTGACTGATCGTCAAAAATTGATTAAGCTTGCCGATCGATCGGAGTGTGGTTGGGCCACGGTTTCGGCCTAAGTGACGGATGACTTAGCGGATTCTCCTGATGATGAACGGCGAATTTCTGTTGCACTATGTAATTATCACTTGCACATTCATTTGCACCTAACAATGTATTAATAATTATATGCACTAGCACCTTTATTGCACGTATCCTGGTAGTGTGTATTTATTCATTTTCCACTCATAATAAATTCAGTTTCGTTCATGCTACTGAACAAACAACATGGTGGCAGCGGTGAAAGTTCTCTAATCTAACGGATCTAGCGGATCTAGTGTTTTTAGGATACAGCGATATGGCTTTCAATACACCGTTTCCTGCATTCAAGACAACAGGCGATGACAAACGCGATTTAGAAACGTATATTGAGGACCTAATAGATTACTGCATAATGCATTCGTGGTTCGATCCGTCGAAAGAATCTGACGCAGAGAAGTGGTTGAAGCCCGACAAAGCAATGGCTTGCCTCCGCGCATCATTATCCCCGGCAGCAAGAACAGTGTATAAATATAGCTTGGGCCTTAGCGAAGCCGATCTAAAGAAACCTCATTGTGTTATTGCCGCCCTTAAAGTATATTATGGTGCTAGCATTGGAGTGTCAGGCGAACGACAAAAGTTTCTTCGCTTGCTGCAAAACGAAAACGAATCAATCGCCTCCTGGGAGACGCGAATACGTAACCAAGCAGCACAGTGTGAATACGAAGACTTCGCTGATGAGCTAATGAGGGACCAATTTATCGCCGGTTTGACGTCTGATGCTCTTCGAGTGAAACTTATCGGGAAAGGACACAAACACAAAGACACCGCACAAACAAAGGTTAAGTTAAGAGAAGTTGTCGAAGTTGCCAAAACGTTCGAAGCGACTATGGTTGCGAATCAGCTCATGAAAACTGCCCGGGACACACAGCAGGAACAAGTAAACACACAACAGGAACAAGTAAATTTTACGAGCAAATTGACATCTGTAAATCCAAGGCAAGAACAGCAATTTTCACAGTGTTTCTGGTGTGGAGGAAACCATCAACAGCCCCGTCAAAGGCACTGCCCAGCCTTTGGCAAAAGATGTGCTAAGTGTGGGATCACTGGCCATTTCGCACGTGCCTGTAAAGGTGGATCAAGACGTCGACAAGGGCGACAGCAGCAATCAAATTTTGTCGATGAAGACAACGGAGAAGAAGCGTTTGTGGCGGATTGCGAGACACCCCCACAGCTTGCAAGGAAATATTTTGCTCATCTTCACCTCATACAAGGTGGGAAAACAAAAGTTGTGAAAGCACAGATCGACTCGGCATCCACGTGCAACACTATACCTAGCAGTCTACTAAGCCAGTTGTTTCCTGACGTAAAGATTTCGCGAACCAAAAGCAAGATTAACACATATGGAACTGAAACCATTCGTCCTGAAGGCCAAGTAACGCTGTGTTGTGACAGAAGGGGCAAGATTCACACCATTGATTTTCTTGTGGTAAACGTGCCTAATCAGAAACCCCCACTTCTCAGCGGAAGAGACGCGCAAGCCCTGGATTACTTGAAGGTGTACGCTGATGAAATAAACGCAGTTGAAGAAGAGATTCCGCGCAATACGCAGTCACTTCCACCACTGGGAAAACTGACAAAGGAAGACGTGTTACACAACTACTCAAACGTATTTAGGCCGGGTCGCGGAAATCCACTTGGAACCCCGTTGCACATCGATCTTGATCCTAATGTTACTCCAGTGCACGCCTCAACGCGTCGAGTTCCCGTGGCCAAGTTGGACAGAGTAAATGACGAGTTAAAGAGACTTTGTGATGAAGGCATCATAAAGCCGGTCACACAGCCCACAGACTGGCTCTCAAACATCCTGGTGAAAGAGAAACCGAACGGCAAACTTCGCATATGCATTGATCCTAGTCAAACGATAAACAAGGCCATCAGAAGACCCAAGTTCACAATTCCGACTATTGAAGAAAAGCTTCCACAATTGACTAAGGCCAAAGTGTTTACCATTGTCGATGTATCCGAAGCTTTTCACACCATTGTGATGGATGAAGAGTCTTCTCTACTCACTACGTTTCAGGGACCAAACGGTCGCTACTGCTACACTCGCATGCCATTTGGGATCGCCTCAGGACCGGAGGAATACCAACGGCGCCAACATGAATTCTTAGACGGTTTAGACGGGGTAATAAACATTGCCGATGACATCTGTGTGTTTGGATGCGGAGATTCAAAAGAGGAAGCTGACATCGATCACGACAAAAATCTCATGACCCTGTTAGGAAAGTGCAGCAGCCATGACCTGCGACTCTCGGCGAAAAAATTGCAGTTTAAATCTCCCTCTGTTACCTTCATGGGGCACAAGCTTACCGACAAAGGCGTAGAGCCCGATCCAGCCAAAGTAGCAGCAATCACAGAGATGCCAACGCCCACTGACAAATCTGGGGTGCAGCGTTTTCTCGGTATGTGCCAATACTTAAGCAAGTTCTGCCATAATTTGTCAGAAACAGTTCTTCCATTGAGGGACTTGACCAAGCAGGATGTTTCATTCCTATGGTCAAACAATCATGAAAATGCATTTAACTCGGCAAAGAACCTCATTGCTTCAGCAACTGTATTACGCTACTACGACGCAAACCTTCCCGTCACGCTACAAGTGGATGCATCTGAAGATGCGATCGGGGGCGTATTGCTGCAAAATGATCAACCTGTTTGCTTTACATCAAATACCCTCAACAGTACGGAGAAGAACTATGCTCAAATTGAAAAAGAGTGCCTTGCAATCGTCTCTTGCATGGATAAGTGGCACCAGTACTTATACGGGAAACGCGACATAACGGTACATACAGATCACCAGCCGCTCGAGACGATTTTCAAGAAGCCTCTTAGCAAAGCTCCTCGCAGACTGCAAAGAATGATGCTGAAGTTACAGAGATATCAGTTCACTGTCCGATACAAGAAAGGAAAGGAACTTTACATTGCGGACACTTTGTCTCGCGCACCTGTCACTGATCAGCCCACCTCCACTGACAAGCAAGAATGCGAAGTATTCCGTCTGGAAATGGCTGAGATGGAATTTGAACCAAATCAAGTTACACCCGACACTCTGCAACGAATAAGACGAGAAACTGCCAAAGACCCAGTGCTAGCAGCTCTACATACGGTGATAGTGAATGGATGGCCTTCAGAAAGAAAGGAAGCCCCAGAGCAGCTAAGGCTGTATTGGAACTTTAGAGATGAAATTTCAGTTTATGACGGTGTCCTCTACAGGTCCCATCAAGTTATTGTCCCAGCCACTCTACGAGACGAGATGTTACAGAAAATACACAAAGCGCACCAGGGAGCCGACAGCAGCATAAGACGAGCACGCGAGTCTCTGTTCTGGCCAGGAATGCAAGCCGCAATCAGGGAGAAATGCTTATCATGTGGACTTTGTGCCCAGTACCTAAGCGAGCGACCGCGAGAACCAATGCAATCCCGTGAGATACCCACCAGACCGTGGTCCAAAATAAGTGCCGACCTATTTCAGCTGGACGGAAACAACTACCTCGTTATGGTCGACCATTACAGCGACTTTTTTGAACTAGACCCCCTCGGCAGGAACACATCAGCCAACACAGTTGTCCGAGCCATGAAAAGGCAATTTGCTCGACATGGAATTCCAGACGAGTGCATAACCGATAACGGCCCGCAGTTTGAAAGCCATGAATACTCACGTTTTGCTCGAGAATACGGATTCATTACACGCAAATCATCACCATACCACAGCCGAGGGAACGGAAAGGCGGAGTCCGCAGTCAAGATTGCAAAGAACATTCTGAAAAAGTCTCGCCACGAGGACCCCTACCTGGCCCTTTTGGCATACCGAAACACACCACAGCAAGGATACAATTATTCACCAGCACAACGCCTCATGTCTAGAAGACTACACGACATAATCCCCACAGCTCTGCATCAACTTATTCCACAGACAGTGTCCCCAAGCGTAGTACAAGGAAACATTAGGGAAAGAAGACGGAGGTCAAAGGCCCAGTACGACAAGAGGGCATCGGCGCCGCTTACCGAATTCTCAAAAGGAGAAAAAGTGTACGTGAAACCTAGGCCTACAAACAAACATCGACCCTGGATCTATGGGGAGGTAATTGGAAAACCTGCCCCAAGTTCCTGCATCGTGAGCACAGCTGTGGGACCAGTAAGGCGAAACCACGCACAAATCAGGGAGGCAAAGGCAGAACCAGTCGACAACTATGATAGAGGATTGGACCGATTTGAAACTGCATCCCTACCGTCTGAAAGTGAACCAACAGAAGAACCTGATCACCCAATGGAACACGAACTTGCACCTCCACTTCCAATGGAACACGAAGTTGCACCTCCACTTCGCCGTTCAACAAGAGAACGTAGACTCCCCGCAAGATTTAATAACTTTATAATGGAATGAACGCTCAAGCGAATTGAACTTTGACTATACATTTGGACATTGCTTTCGATATTTAAAGACTCTCCTTGACTAACAACAGCTAAGACAAATAGTGTTTCAATTTTAATTGATGGAGCGTGTATGGACATTTCATAATATGGACATTTCATAATTATTTTTCATCTTCCAAAAGGGGAAAGGTGTTGCACTATGTAATTATCACTTGCACATTCATTTGCACCTAACAATGTATTAATAATTATATGCACTAGCACCTTTATTGCACGTATCCTGGTAGTGTGTATTTATTCATTTTCCACTCATAATAAATTCAGTTTCGTTCATGCTACTGAACAAACAACATTTCTAAAGCTGAAAAGTCAGCGAAGAAGGCTCTTGAATCTAAAAGAGAGAAATCGCGTGCTAAATCAGGTTATACAAATTACAACTCTAATTATGCTTCTCTTTCTTTTGTTTCTGATTCACACCGTGGAACCGACGACGCTTTCAAGTCCTTTCGTCAGCCCTTTCAGTTTCGACAAGCCGCTTTTCTGCGCAGATCTCAGTTCAAGAGAAGAACTTGCTTCGCTTGTGGATCAGAAGGTCATTGGAGGAACAACTGCCCCAATATCACTCCTTCGACAAGATCAGATAAGTCAACCAAGTGATGCTTTTGATTTTGAAAAATCTTCAGAGCCTGGTTTGTTTAAGGTTGGTTCTCTCAAGAAACACGTTGAATTTTGGTCGAATTCCATTCGCGCTTCCGGTTTTATCATTGACACGATTGTTAAAAGCTACAGAATTCCTTTCATTGATTTGCCTGAGAATTTTGTTATTCCTAATAGATCTTCGGCCTTCAAGTTTAGAGATTTTGTTGATGAAGCCATTTCAGAGTTAATTGAGCGTGGTTGTGTTTCTGAAGTTGATTATCCGCCCACTTTTATCAACCCGTTGCACGTGGTTCAGCAGTCCAGTGGGAAATGCAGGCTTATTTTGGATCTTTCGTATTTAAACAGATTTGTTTGGAAACAGTCCGTTCGGCACGAAGATATTCGAACTGTGTTTGATTTGTTCCACTCGGGTTATTTTTTCTTTACCTTTGATCTGAAATCTGGTTATCATCACGTGGAAATTTTTCCTGAACATCGCCAGTATCTAGGTTTTTCTTGGTGTTTTGATTCTGTTATCAAATACTTTGTTTTCAATGTTTTGCCTTTTGGCTTGTCTTCGGCTTCGTACATTTTCACTAAGTTAGTGCGTTCGCTCGTTAATTATTGGCGTGGACTTGGGCGTCGCGTTGTAACATTCCTGGATGACGGTATTGGCGGGAGCCCCGAGTTCGCGCGCTGGTTGCTAGGAGCTTAGTCGTTTATGCCACTCTGATTTGGACTCCGCCGGGTTTTTTTGTGAATCTTCAGAAATCCGTTTGGGAACCCTCGCAAGTCGGTGTCTGGCTTGGACTCCATCTAGATTTCAGTCTTAATATCATCTCCGTTCATAACGAAACTTAGGGAAAGCATTTCACATATTCTCGCGCAACGTCTTGTAAACGCTAAGGATCTAGCTAGTATTGCCGGTCGGCTGAATTCTATGTTTTTGGCCATTGGGAACATTGTGCGTTTAATGTCCCGCTCAATGTACGCTCAGATTTCAGCTCAGAGTTCCTGGTTTTCAATTTTTTATTCTCTGGAGCACTCGGTCGTGGAGGAACTAGTTTTTTGGCAGTCCAATTTGGATCATCTCAATGGCCGTCGTATCTGGTTTAAATCCAATGCAGTCAGAGTCGCTTATTCGGATGCGAGTGACACCGGATATGGTGGCTATATGTTGAAATTGGGCCCCAGGTGGCCGCTCAAGGTGTTTGGTCCGCTGATTTAGCAAAGGAAAGTTTTACGATGCGCGAGATTGTGGCCGTTAGGAAAGTTTTGCATTCTTTTGCGCCCAAGCTTGCAGGGTTATGTGTCAAGTGGCACACGGACAACCAGAATGTTGCGCGTATTATTGACGTCGGTAGCAGGAAGTCTAGTTTGCAAGTGGAAGCTAAGCGCATTTTTGAGATTTGCGTTCTTAATGGGATTTCTATCGAACCTGAATGGATGCCTAGATCCAGTAATGAGCAGGCGGATTATTTAAGTCGTTTAGTTGACTTTGATGATTGGTTTGTTAGTCCTCGCATTTTTCGTTTTTTAGATTTGAAATGGGGACCTCATTCTATTGATGAGCATAACCATTTGTTGCCTAGATTTGATTCTAGGTTTTGGAACCCTCTCTGTGAAGCTATGGACACTTTTACCAGATCGCCAGAGCTTCGATAACAACTGGCTTTGTCCGCCACCTCACCTTGTTCCGAGGGCCCTGAAACACATGAGGTCTTGCTGCGCACGAGGTTCTTTGGTCGTCCCGCTTTGGCGTTCTGCTCTGTTCTGGCCACTCCTCACTTCGGACGGCCTTCATCTGGCACATTTTGTCGAGGATTGGGTGGACCTCCCCCCTTTGAAGACAACTTTTTGCATTGGTCGCCACAGCTCTGGTGTGTTTGGCAGAGAGGATCTTAACTTTAGGATTTTGGCTATTCGTATTAATTTCAGATCTGAGCGATTTTTTAATGCCGGGTTTTGCACTAGCGATCAAGGTTGGTGTTCTCGATGTTCGTCTGCATCGGTTTTGTAAGTTGTTCCTATTTTTTCTTTTATTTTTTCTTTTTCAGGGGGGGGGGGGGGAAATTCCCTGTTGTCTTTTAATAGATGCGTTTTAGTTTCTTAATGCCAGTGGGTGGCTTACATTTGTTAACGCTTCTTGCTTCAGTCAGTGTATGGCTGTCGGATGTCTGAGGCCAGTGGGTGGCCTCTCGGTAGCCAGTGGGTGAGTGTGTTTTGTGTTTGGTCAAACTGAGATTTAGAGGAGATCTTGTATGCCCGTTTCACCGCCCTCTGACGCCCTGATGAAAATCTTGTTAACCATGTATTGCTCCAATAATTCAGTTGAAAACGAACAGTCCGAAATGAAGAAAAACACTTTTGCAATACTTATTAAATACTTTATTTGAATTCATCAAATAATAAACTTTATATTATGGATCCGTGTATTTTATTGGAGCTCCATGGTTTTAAGCAATATTTAAAAAAACGAGGGCGAGTGTCACATTGGGTTTCCAAACACGAGAAAACAGATGAAAGCAAGAGGCCGCGGGCCGAGTGCTTTTATTGTTTTGGAGTGTTTGGAAACCCAATGAAACACTAAGCCCGAGTTTTTTAATTATTTCTCCAACAAATGCAATTAGAAGTTTTCTATGTAACTAGCAGGCCTATTGAGACAGGTTTTTGTGTGTTTTATTTGTTTGTAATCTCGATCATGTCACCTTCTTGATAGGTTAACCAATTGTTGGCTTTGTCACTGCTATTTGATACCAACATGTTAGGTTTGCGCAACTGCTGTAATCATTATCGATTGCATACAGTATCTCCTGCCTTTTGGTCGTTTGAATGAAGCGAACATTTTGCGCAGTTCTTTGCTTCACGTTGGCGAAAGATTCAGACCAGCAAAGACAAACAGAGAATAAGAGCTTTGGCCAAACCAGAGTCTACCCCGGAAAAAGAATGGGCGGCTTCAATTTTTTTTTAAAATGGTAAGGAGTGCGCAGTGCGGACGTTGAAAGTGTCAACGTTGGAATCACGTGGCTTGTTAAAGATTACGATCTTCGAATGTAAACCTTTAACATACGAGAAAGCAGTCAAATGTAAGTTAAATAATGAAATAAAGTGTTAAACTGATAACGTTTCTGAAATTTCTTATCTGCAAGACTGGCAAGAATTGTTGTTAAAAGCTATTTTGTTAACGTCGTTTTTGTATTGCTTTATGAATACGCAGATTACGAAACATTTTACACACGGGTTTAAAATCGTTTCCAAACACGTGTGGTTTTCAAATCGTTTGCCATTGGGTTTCTAAAGTCATCCGCCTGACTAGAATGGGGCGTTCTGGTAGGCTAATAACAATATGAATTATTAATGAGTTTGAGAAAATCAATTTAAAAGCCTCTGTGGAAAGGGAACTAAAAATCTAACAGAGGTAAAGTGATGCCTATTAGTGGCATATTGTGTACCAACCTGGGCGGTTCCCCGCTTCCATGCTTTCTCGTAAATGACAAATAGTTTTGCTGTGAAAGAATCAGCAGCTACTGTACTGGAAATTAAAGTTCAAAAAATACAAAACAATGCGTATTATGACAGAAATAACTCTAATCACAGGCAGACCACTTTATATGTTCGCAGTTGTAACGAGGGAATTTTCAGTGTTTCAGTCATTTCTATGTTATCCTTATTCACCATTTTAAAACCTTTCAAAAAGCCAACAGTAGCCATTTTAACTTAAACAAAGATGGAGCTTTCTTGTTATTCAATTTTATTCGGCTTAGACTTTGTACTTGTACAACTGCACATTTCGCTTAGTCATGATGGACTTTGTACTTGTACAGCTGCGTGCTTGATAATTTCTTTGTTTGATATTCATATTGCATCAGCTTCTTTCATGTGAAAGTTTGTATTGCATCATATCCTTTCAAGGGAAGGATCTCCCTGCTTGTCAATCAATTAGAATAGCTAACTTTGAAAAGAATATTTTAACTTCTTTTGTTGTATACGTGGACGTATTTACTCAAGACTTGTACTTTGTACTTAGGAAATCATTATAAGCAAGCAATATTGTAAAGTTTCTTTGATTACATCAGTGATCACACTGACGGTTGTGATTACAAACTGAGTTAGAATAAACTACTGTTGGACCCAAGTTCTGTCTCAGCCTTACGTCTGTAGTACTGAAGATCCTCGAAGTTAGATCGCCGTGTACCTAGAAGCTTGTGACGAGGCTTCAATTCCGTAAGCAAGTGGGTGCTCTACCGAGTTAAATTCCCGATATTTCAGTCATATCTGAGTCATATTTCAGTGAAGTTCAGAGCGTTTCCAGTTACAGTCCAAAAGTCGGTTCAGACACACAAAGCAAGGAAAAACCTATCGTGACAGTGATTGGAGAACAGTGGTGCTTCTTGGATCTTCAAAGATGTTATCAAGGCAAGCAAGAGAACAAAAAAAGCCAGCTGAATCGACATACGGGATCGACAAACTATACAAATTAAAGACATATATGGCGGTTATGAATAAAGCACTGAACAGTACATATCTCAGTAAAGTTAAATGAAACGTTAGTCGACTCATGTGTGGCGTTTTCATGATCCGCCTTTTCCACTGATTTGCATTCGACCGTTGGCTTTGTTTGTAAGAGGAGAGACAAGGCAGGCAGCTTGTTATCCGGCGGCCGCGACCTTGTCTAAAAGCTCGAACTTAAGCTAAAACCATCAAAATCATCACCTCGACAACACCGGCCTCCGATCGAATAGATATTTCTGCGTGCCTGTGCCAAATTAGAGCTTCGTCTTTCGAACATTTTCTGAGAAAAGCGATCCTGAATTCACAATAATAGCTTTCGCAACGGGTGTTACTAATACCGTGAACGGTGACCGGGGACCGGGACCGGGAGTCTGGGAACGAGTGCACAGCGATAATCCCATTCTCGTCCCCATAACCCTTTCGTTTCTCTTTGCCGGCTTGGCACGAGAAAACGGAGGGCTCTTTTGAATTAATTCGAATTTTTTTGATTGGCTATTTGGAACAAAGAATTCCTAAACGGAAGTCGAAAACGTAACGACTCTCTCATACATTCTTTTGAAACATCATGACTGTATACATAAAGACCGGAAGTCCTAGAATCTAGGACTGGAAATCCTGTGTCCCAAGAGCCCTTCGTTTCCTCGTGCCAAGGCTCAGCCGGCTAAGAGAAACGAAAGGGTTATGGGAACGAGAATGCGATAATCCGTATAAGAATTCAAAATGGCGGACGAAAACACGGAAAAGGGTTGGGAACTAGTTTTGAGCACGCGCTGTTCATACTCGATCGTCAGAGCAAACAACATGGACGGTAAGGTCCAGGCCAAACGTCGAACTTCACATGAGAAGAACCTAATGCAAATCAGTAATTAGTTTTAGGTCATTTGCATTCAGGTTCGTCTCATGCCGGAAGTTCGACGTTTGGCCTGGGTCTAAGTGTAGTATATGAATGATTGTAACTTGAACGTTGACTGAAAAATTCAAAAATTCAGTTTTTTTCTAACATACATTGCAGGTTCGATAGAAGACCGATCTTCGGATAGGTGCGTATCCAGAACTAATCGAAAGCCGCACAGTATTTGAATAATCAATTCAGAACTTGAAGCTCACCGCGTTTTATTGACAATATTCGCGCCACTCATTATAATGCGTGTGTTTAAAGCATCGAAGGGCCTTCCAAAGATGACAATTGACTTATAATGTTCATTTCTCTACTGTTTACTATTTTCTTCGATACAAATGTATAATGGAACTTGTATTTCCTGATGTTACTTTGGGTTATTCTGTTGGGTTATCAGGAAGCAAATTTGTATTCGCATAAACAAGATAATCTGTCAAGTAACGTTGTTCAATGGTAATTACTAGCTCGTTAAGCAGATCTCTACATGCAATAATTTGAATAAATTTGCTGTTTATTTAGTTTACTGAAAGGCTGCCTTATTTAACTCAGTTAACTCTGCCTTATTTGTTTTAGCTCTGTCCATTATCGACGTCCCTGATAACGATGTTGGGCTCTACAAACGCCTGCACTTACGTTATCTTCGATTTCTCACCCAGGAATAAGCTTACTGTACTTCGCCTTGATACTTAAGAAAAGCAAGTCGTCCAATTACACTGCAAACGGCGACCTAGCATTAAAAATAATCTAGTTAAGTAAAGCTAAGCATTTACCTCAATCAGTAAGCTACATTTTACTCCGTTTCCGTATCTTCGTCCTCCATTTTGAATTCTTATAGGGATTACCGCTGTGCACTTGTTTCCAGACTCCCGTTCCCCGTTCCCCGTTCCCCTTTCCCGATTTTAGTAACACCCTTTCTCTACATGATCTTTGCAAGATTCTGTGGAATCGGTCAGTGTAAAACGCAGACTGCAGACTGCATACTGCAAACTGCAAACCGGGGGTAAAATGCAGACTGCATTCTGCAGACCAGGGGTAAATAAAATGAAGAGTGAGGGCAAAGTAACGAAATATGAGTCACAAAGCTACTTTTTCCCGCAGGCTCCAAAGATCGAAGGAATGTACGTCAGACAATTAACGTTTCGCACGAGCGATCACGAAAATGAACTGTCATATAAAATAGACTTTATACCGACACAAATGTGGTCAAATTTAAACTTTAGTTTACAGTCTTCTGCGTTTGTAAACCGGATGAAACTGAACAGTTTACAGATCATTAAGAAAAAATAATTTTTATCATGCCGACACAGCAAGATCACATGTTTACAGTGATCATATTATTATTCCGCTTTCAACTGTTTAAAACTGGCACAGATTAAACCCTTTCACAGTTCAGTTATCAAAAATGGCTTTGCTTCGCTAACTGTCGTAATAAAGCACCAAAAAATGAAAAGGTAAAAAAACTTTTATGTTTAGCGAGCGGTAAACAAACGAATGACGAACGTACGTAGTTCGTGCGGTATAAAATTAATTTCCGAAAGGGCTGTTAATCGTTAAGTTTCATCCGGTTTACAGACGCCGAAGTCTTGAAATTGAAGTTTAAGTCTCACAAGGTTAAGTCTTTATAAAAAGTAATATTTGACCACATTTGTGTCGGCAAAAAAATTTTTTATCGCCAGTTCGTGCGAAATGTTTTCTGACGTACATTCCTTCGAACTTTGGGAGCCGGCGGGGAAAAATGGCTTTGTGACTCATCTTTCGTTACCTTACCTTCGGTCTGCATTTTACCCCCGGTCTGCAGTCTGCAGTCTGCGTTTTACACTTACCGTCTGGAATATTGTACCGATCATGTCTAGAATTGGTGCAAGATTCTGGACCAAAGGAATTTGAAACATGCGAATAACAAAAGAAAATTTGACAGATCTGTCAAACATCAAACGAATAGCCTGCGAGCAGGCTCTCTATTCGGGGGCAACAATGTTTCAAATCCCTTTGGTCCAGAATCTGGCACCGAACATGTTGAGAAAGCTACCCTAGGGTTACCCTAGCAACCCTAGCACCTTGTAAACGCTCTGCTAGGGATAACTCGCCTACCCGGGACAACTTCATTTTGGCTCCAAAAAGCTAAATATGTTTAAAAATACCGACAAAAACAGCGAATTGTGACCAAGAAACATCGTGTTCATTGGAACGGAATTATTTTCGAATAACAGCTTCTTACGACAAAATTTTACAAGGTTTAATAACTGAAGCGTAGCCGGTGTAAGTTGACCCGGGTAGTAGAGTTACCCTACCTGCGAATTTTTGCTTGTAAACCCGGGCTATCTTCTAACCCTCTTGCTAGGGTAACCCTAGCACTAGGGTTACCCTACCTGCTTGTAAACAGGCCCTTTAATTTGGCACAGGGATACAGAAATATCTAGTCGATCGGATGCCGGTGTTTTCGAGGTGATAATTTTGATGGTTTAGCTTAGACAAGATCACGGCCGCCGGATAACAAGCTGCCTGCCTTGTCTCCCCTCTATACAAAGACAACTACGGTCGAAAGCAAATCAATGAAAAAAGGCTTAAAACGGCGCAGAAAGGCGATAAAATTAACGCCACACACGAGTCGACTAACGTTTCATTATTTTAACTGAGATATTCAAATCGAGATGAGCCTAAATGTGTATTGTTCAGAGCTTTATTTATAACTGCCATAGATTTCTTTAATTTGTATAGTTCGTCGATCTTGTATATTAACAGGGATTGAACTGCGAACACATAGTTTGGTTTGCCTGTGCTCTAATACAACACAAGTCCCACACGATCTATAAATCCACCACAGAGTTTTTCTGTACACACCTTTACCGCGGACAATTATCATGCGATTATCAATCACGCAATCAAGAACATTTATAAATTTAGCAGGTGTTGTGGTCTGGTCTTTGCCCGTTGTACCGTTGTACTGTTGAAATGCTCGGAGATATTAGTTTTGTTATAGGCTACTCTACAATCCGAGGATAAATATTTAAGTATTCACTTCACTCATAGTTAATAGAGGGAAATGGTTATGAAGCCCGACAAAGTTCTTTGTTGTAGGTTTTTGTTCGCTATTTTGGGGGTTGAGAGTGCACAAATCTTGACAACATACAATAGGTGGTTACAAGTGTTCATGCAACTAACCATTAAAAACTTTGTGACTACGTAATTCATGCATAGTGTATAAGCGCAAAACAAAAGATGTGCACTCTCATGGACCTTCCAACCCAAGACTTAGCCTCATTGTTTGCTCCTTTGATGTTTGGCGGGCTTCTTAACCATATCCCTCTATTAACTATGCTTCACTTCACAATGAATCGAAAACAAAATCCACACTCGAGAGTTTAGAATAATTCAATGCAAAGCGAACAGTGATTTTATACGTGTACAAGCCATGTAAGAAAATTATAGAAGTACCTCAAAAGCGCCTCCTTGATGAATTCGAAGTCCTGGCTAGCTTTGTGTACAAGCAGGTTAAAATCTGTTTGAACTTCTCTCGCAGCTGTGAAAAGCTTTTTTGGAAACGGAGTCGGGAGTAAAGTAAAGGGCCTGTGTTGTAAATTTCCATTTTGGCTTTTGTAAATCATTCCGTTGGCAAGGAAATAATCTCGCCCCTCGCAAGCCAGAAAATTGACATCGTCCGCTGAAAGATTATTACCGTAATGGCCGCTAACATGGGAAGTGGACATCTTTAAAGGGAACCGTCACTGAAAAGTAAAATAACAACAGCTGTTGACGGCTGTTATCCAATCACAAGCAACCAATAAATTGATGTTATAGTGTCAGTGGCCAGGGGCACCCAACAGACCGTTTCGGTGAATATTTGTTCGGAAGAAGGCGTATGGAAAATAAGGAATCCTACGGAACCGGAACCGGAAACGGAATACCACATTAATTTTTATACGTACAGAGACAGACATATAATGACACAGACTTACACTGTCAGACGGACAGTAACACAGACGTACAGATACAGACCTATAGTGACACAGAGTTACACTGTTAAACGAACAGTAACACAGACTTACAGAGACAGACGTATAGTGACACAGACTTACACTGTCAGACGGACAGTAACACGGACTTACAGAGACAGACGTATAGTGACACAGACTTCCACTGTCAGACGAACAGTAACACAGACTTACAAAAACAGACGTATAGTGACACAGACGTCCACTGTTAAACAAACAGTAACACAGACTTACAGAGACAGACCTATAGTGACACAGACTTACACTGCTAAACGAACAGTAACACAGACTTACAGAAACAGACGTATAGTGACACAGACTTACACTGTTAGACGAACAGTAACACAGACTTACAGAGACAGGCCTATAGTGACACAGACATACACTGTTAGACGAACAGTAACACAGACTTACAGAGGCAGACATATAGTGACACAGACTTACACTGTTAGACGAACAGTAACACAGACTTACAGAGACAGACGTATAGTGACACAGACTTACACTGTTAGACGAACAGTGACACAGACTTACAGAGGCAGACGTATAGTGACACAGACTTACACTGTCAGACGAAGAGTAACACAGACTTACAGAGACAGACGTATAGTGACACAGAGTTACACTGTTAGACGAACAGTAACACAGACTTACAGAGACAGACGTATAGTGACACAGACTTACACTGTTAGACGAACAGTGACACAGACTTACAGAGGCAGACGTATAGTGACACAGACTTACACTGTTAGACGAACAGTAACACAGACTTACAGAGACAGACCTATAGTGACACAGACTTACACTGTTAAACGAACAGTAACACAGACTTACAGATACAGACGCATGGTGACACAGAGTTATACTGTTAGACGAACAGTAACACAGACTTACAGAAACAGACGTATAGTGACACAGACTTACACTGTCAGACGGACAGTAAAACAGACTTACAGAGACAGACATATAGTGACACAGACTTACACTGTTAGACGAACAGTAACACAGACTTACATAGACAGACGTATAGTGACACAGGCTTACACTGTTAAACGAACAGTAACACAGACTTACACTGTTAGACGAACAGTAACACAGACGTACAGAGACAGACGTAAAGTGACACAGAGTTACACTGTTAGACGAACAGTAACACAGAAGTACACAGACAGACGTATAGTGACACAGGAGTTACACTGGTAGACGAACAGTAACACAGACTTACAGAGACAGACCTATAGTGACACAGACTTACACTGTTAAATAAACAGTAACACAGACTTACAGAGACAGACGTATAGTGACACAGACTTACACTGTTAGACGAACAGTAACACAGACTTACAGAGACAGACGTAAAGTGACACAGAGTTATACTGTTAGACGAACAGTAACACAGACTTACAGAGACAGACCTATAGTGACACAGACTTACACTGTTAGACGAACAGTAACACAGACTTACAGAGACAGACGTATAGTTACACAGGCTTACACTGTTAAACGAACAGTAACACAGACTTACAGATACAGACGTATAGTGACACAGAGTTATACTGTTAGACGAACAGTAACACAGACTTACAGAAACAGACCTATAGTGACACAGACTTACACTGTCAGACGGACAGTAAAACAGACTTACAGAGACAGACATATAGTGACACAGACTTACACTGTTAGACGAACAGTAACACAGACTTACAGAGACAGACGTATAGTGACACAGGCTTACACTGTTAAACGAACAGTAACACAGAATTACACAGACAGACGTATAGTGACACAGGAGTTACACTGGTAGACGAACAGTAACACAGACTTACAGAGACAGACCTATAGTGACACAGACTTACACTGTTAAATAAACAGTAACACAGACTTACAGAGACAGACGTATAGTGACACAGACTTACACTGTTAGACGAACAGTAACATAGACTTACAGAGACAGACCTATAGTGACACAGACTTACACTGTTAGACGAACAGTAACACAGACTTACAGAGACAGACGTATAGTTACACAGGCTTACACTGTTAAACGAACAGTAACACAGACTTACAGATACAGACGTATAGTGACACAGAGTTATACTGTTAGACGAACAGTAACACAGACTTACAGAAACAGACCTATAGTGACACAGACTTACACTGTCAGACGGACAGTAAAACAGACTTACAGAGACAGACATATAGTGACACAGACTTACACTGTTAGACGAACAGTAACACAGACTTACAGAGACAGACGTATAGTGACACAGGCCTACACTGTTAAACGAACAGTAACACAGACGTACAGAGACAGACGTAAAGTGACACAGAGTTACACTGGTAGACGAACAGTAACACAGAAGTACACAGACAGACGTATAGTGACACAGGAGTTACACTGGTAGACGAACAGTAACACAGACTTACAGAGACAGACCTATAGTGACGCAGACTTACACTGTTAGACGAACAGTAACACAGACTTACAGAGACAGACCTATAGTGACACAGAGTTACACTGTTAGACGAACAGTAACACAGACGTACAGAGACAGACCTATAGTGACACAGACTTACACTGTTAGACGAACAGTAACACAGACGTACAGAGACAGACCTATAGTGACACAGAGTTACACTGTTAGACGAACAGTAACACAGACGTACAGAGACAGACGTAAAGTGACACAGAGTTACACTGTTAGACGAACAGTAACACAGAAGTACACAGACAGACCTATAGTGACACAGGAGTTACACTGGTAGACGAACAGTAACACAGACTTACAGAGACAGACCTATAGTGACACAGAGTTAGACGAACAGTAACACAGAATTACAGAGTCAGACCTATAGTGACACAGAGTTACACTGTTAGACAAACAGTAACACAGACTTACAGAGACAGACCTATAGTGACACAGAGTTACACTGTTAGACAAACAGTAACACAGACTTACAGAGACAGACCTATAGTGAGACAGAGTTACACTGTTAGACGAATAGTAACACAGACTCTCAGAGACAGACCTATAGTGACACAGAGGTAGTCTGTTAGACGAACAGTAACACAGACTTACAGAGACAGACCTACAGTGACACAGACTTACACTGTCAGACGGACAGTAACACGGACTTACAGAGACAGACCTATAGTGACACAGACTTACACTGTTAAACGAACAGTAACACAGACTTACAGAGACAGACCTACAGTGACACAGACTTACACTGTCAGACGGACAGTAAAACAGACTTACAGAGACAGATCTATAGTGACACAGACTTACACTGTTAAACGAACAGTAACACAGACTTACAGAGACAGACCTATAGTGGCACAGACTTACACTGTCAGACGGACAGTAAAACAGACTTACAGAGACAGACGTATAGTGACACAGAGGGCCACTGTTAGATGAACAGTAACACAGACGTACAGAAACAGACGTACACTGTTAGACGGAGCAATACAGACGTACACAGACAGAACTATAGTGACACAGAGTTACGATGTTAGACGAACAGTTTAATTCAGACTTACAGAGACAGAGGTATAGTGACACAGACTTACACTGTTAGACGAACAGTAACACAGACTTACAAAGATATCTATTTTCCACCTCCTGTCATCCAAGAGGATGCAAACAGAGCATTCCATATGCCCAAGCACTGAGATAAAGGCGGATATGCTTCACCAATGAAGACAAAACAGACAGTAACAGTATCGGGAACATTTTGCCAGACAACAAATCCGAAAAGCGCAGTGCAAAACTCGGGAGGAGGCTTTAATACCAAGAGAACAAAACACGAATTCCAGAGTCCCCATGGGGGTTACATATCACCCTAGTCTCCCAAATATTGGTGCTATGCCGAAGGAACTACAACCGCTGCTACACTGTTCCGAAAAGTGACGAAAAGCAGTTAAAGAGAGTCCAATGGTGGCTTTAAGGAGACCTAAGAATCTAAGGGATTACCTCGTACACGCAAAATTAAGATCTACACGAACGGAAGAAACTCCTGTGGGAACAGTGAAATGCGGCGACAGACGATGTCAAGTTTGCGACTATCTTCAAACGGGACAAACCTTTTCATCGCACGGTACAGGAAAGCAATATTCAATTAATTTTAATCTGGACTGCAATACAACAAATGTTGTGTACATGCTTGAGTGCAAGGTGTGTGGTGTGCAGTATATAGGTTCCTCAAGCACCAAATTCCGGTTAAGATTCAACAAACACAAGAGCCGCCTTAGGGTCCACACCAGACTAAGAATGAACGAGAGACTGAAAGATGATCTCATTTACATTTAAACAGCCCTGGCCATAATGGACTTTCAGATGTGACTGTTAAGTTAATCGACAAGGTCAACGATGAGAAAGATCTATTAGACAAAGAAGGGCAGTGGGCATACAGAATGAAATGCATAAATCCCCACGGACTGAACGATAGTGATTTTTTCTATTGCCAAAATAAAGCAACGGGAGCGCGTAGAAATTAATTTCAGATTCCTTTAAGGCCCGGTAAAACGGGCAGCATTTTTGTTCAACTTGTCTCGCAACATTGTTGCATTGCAACAAGAGAAAACACGAGTTGTTGCCCGTATTACCACCGCGCGCTCAACTTGTCTCGAAGCAAATTTCGATGTTGCAAGCTGCAGCAACATGTTGCACAAAGTAGAACGGAGTTCTACTTTTTGCAACAATTTTTTTCAACTTGCAACACCGAAATTTGTTGCGAGACAAATTGAGCGCGTGGTAGTAATACGGGCAACAACTCGTTCAATTTGCAATGCAACAATGTTGCGAGACAAGTTGAACAAAAATGTTGCCGGTATTACCCTTTATGTGCACGCGAGCTCAATGTTATCGCGCGTGTTTAATGTAAGTGCGCGCAAAATGCTTAATTCAAACTTGTAGCCGTTTCTGTATATTTGGCGCGTGCGCAAAGTGCGCCATTACAGTATTCCATTACAAAATCGTTACAATTGACCGTTAGAAATCTCAAATAAAACGTAAATTTAGTGCGCGCTAGATAGCCTGAGCGTGGTACATAAAACTGCGCGCGCAGCGTAACCCGTGCGGTTTCGTTAACTAAATTTAAGGAACGAATAACGTCATATGACGTTATAATGACGTAAATCGTGACGAAATACGCGTCATAGCACCACATATGCGAAATGAAAAAAACTGCGATTTTGATTTTATCCAGTATTTTCTTTTCTCCGTTGCGAATACATTCATTGTTTTCGCGTTACCTACCCCTAAAGTTTTACCTTATATAGTAGTGTGGCGGGAAATTTGAATTTCTTTAATTACCTGTAACTTTACGCCATTTTATCCGATTGAGATGGGATTTTCACCAGAAATCATAGAATTCTATGCAGAAAACTAATATAAAAGTTTTACCATTTCTTTCCTGAATTTTCAGTGATGCCAAATTTGGAGATCATATATGACGTCACAATAGCAGTCACATGGGATGAAATGATCACCAACAAATAGGTAATTTATCAGCCTACTTCCCTGCCAAGTTACATTCCATACATTCTACTTCTGTCTATGGCCTAAAACTCTCAGTTTTGGAAGGTGCGGGAGCAAAAGCCCTAGAAACCGACCACCGTGATTACAAGAAATTCATATCTACATATATATATCTGAGGCCAGACAACACAAAAGGGGTCTTAAAAATTAAGACACTTGTCATAATATTAATCCAATTTCTGCGCATACGGGAAGGTAGTTGGGTTTTTTTTAGCCCTTTTAGTGGCAATGGAGACATGGGAAAACTTGTTATTACATTGTTTTCAACCTGAGCCTAGTTCTGGGAAGTTTTCTTGTGGTGATAAAGATAAGAACTTGTAAAATAAAATAAATTCAGTTGATTTCCTTTTTTTTGTTCAAGTAGCATTTTTATAGTAGTACTTTAGTACATTT
Source organism: Oculina patagonica (assembly GCF_052425735.1). Classification (NCBI taxonomy): domain Eukaryota; kingdom Metazoa; phylum Cnidaria; class Anthozoa; order Scleractinia; family Oculinidae; genus Oculina; species Oculina patagonica. The sequence continues at coordinate 21,162,292 of NC_135761.1, forward strand.
AGAATTAATGTTTACCTGACTAAGGCCTAGTTCAGACATCGTGCTCCTGCCGTGCCGAACTAAATTCAGGAATTAAGTTCGACAAAAGCACGGCAGAAGCACGGCGTCTGAATCAAACTTTTGAATTGAGTTCGGCAAAGCAATTTAGTTCGACACGGCATGTCGTGCCGCACGACTCTGGCACGGCAGCGGTTCAAACATCGTGCTTTTGCCGCACCAAACCAAATTCATAAATTATATTAATGTATTTTGGCGGGATTACGTTCCCGCGAGGAGTTACGAGGAGACCCGAGAATAATTCTCCATTACGGAGTATGCGCACAACCTCGTTCCCAGGGTCTTCTCCGTTTTTAGCCGCCATTTTGAAAACGGAGAAGACCCTGGTGACGATGTTTTAATATCGTCACCAGTTGCATACTTAGAAGTATGCAAATTGAATTTTATTCTTGCCAGACGGCAAAAACCATGGCGGCCAGCCAAAGGAATACAATAAATATTTTTCTGCTAAAAAGCACGTCGAGGATGTTTCATTCAACGAAGTAGATGACACTAATGACAGAGAGCAGGGCGAAGAAGAAGCTAGCCGGTCTGAATCCGAAATAAGCAAGTTTTCGGAAACTAGTCGGGCAAACAAACAAACAACCACCGTACTCGCAAAAGAAAAAGTTTTTTTCTGTTGCTTTTCTTTGAGTTTTTGCTGCAAATTTGGAAAACGGCGTCATTGTTGGATCACCGCTGACTTATTGTTACGTAGATTCAGTACTCGTGAATTTGGCACGACTCTGGCACGACGTCTGAATCAGAGTCGTACTTCTGCCGTGCTACAGTCGAACCTAATTGCAATTTAGTTCGGCACGGCAGGAGCACGATGTCTGAACTAGGCCTAAGTCGCTTTTGTAAGGAATATTCTTTTTTGGCAGTTGACCTGTAGATGATTAAGGTCAAGTGTTGCTTTGTTTTTCTTTTTTGTGCACTTATGCAATGCCTTTTTGATACTGTGGATGACCCTTCTCTAACTTAGATTAAACAGATTTGTCATTAAATTACTGTTATTATTATTGAGTGACCTTGCATTTTTTAGAAAACTTTATGGTTTATCTATCTTTTAGGAAGTTCAAAGAGCTTGCATGAGAGGAATATTGGCCAGCGCCCATTCTGACCAGTTTCCAAGTGAGACGTCACTGGTCGTTCAGGTGAGAACTTGCTGCTCAATGAAAATGCTTGCAAAAGATTTCTTCATAGGCTGAAGGTTTGCTGTTACTGTTAATACTGTCAAAAACTTTTCTTTTTCCAGTTGTTCTTATCCTTCTAATCATTAATGCGGTAACACCCTCTTATATAGATATAAATTTTCACATTTGATTCTCTTTACCTTGATTTAGGTGGGGGCTGGCAGCCTTGGGGAAGGGGCGGGGTGTTCATATTTACTGGGAAAAGAGATTTAATGCGGTTTTTTAACTAATTTAGGTGGAATACCTGTAAACTAGCTGGTGTGACATTTCTGCAATGTCACACCTTATTGCTAAGTGTATGACACATTAAACGACTATTGTATTGTATTGTATTGTATTGTATTGTATTGTATTGTATTTGCAAAAGGCTGTGGCGGTACGAAGTTCCTGAAATTTTATGATCGACCTGACCGATTCTAAACATTTTTTTTCTTTTTGTCTCTAGGTCTTCAAGACATTTTATTTCTTTGAGAGCTTTAAGAGCAAGATTTATGCAACCTGTCTTATTATAGTGTTTATTATGTCACAGATTACGATATCATTATTTTTTCCGATTTCCCAGTAAACATTTGCCTCGCATCGCTCATGGTTTATGCTTTTCATGGGTCGACAATTCTTAGGAATAAGAATACTCAAACTATTCACATCTGTTAGAGTCCGAGGTAGTTCATTCCAAAGCCGAGTAGCTCTGAATATAAATGACTGCTGGCCGGTAGCTGTTTTGAAAAGCACGACATCCAACTTTGTCTTGTATTGATAGAATGGACGTCAGCTCTAACAATGAATTTGCTGCGCAGATATGCTGGGGCTAGTCCGTGCAAACATTTATAAGCCATTACAGCGTCTCTGACTTCAAGCCGCCAAGCAACCGGCAACCAATGGAGTTGTTTTAACGTAGAGGTGATGTGATCAAATTTCCTTGTTCCTGTAGCAACCGTAGCCGCAAAGTTTTACACTTTCTGAAGTCGAGCAATGTTGTTCTTTGTTGTACTGGCCCAAACTGATGAACAGTAAAGCATTTTGCTGAAAACCAGAGAATTGATGGTGGTTGTTAGCGTTGGTTTATCAAATAGATGTTTTACACGGTTTTATTTGACACAAGCTAGCAGTACACTTGGACACTACATCAGTCACATGTTCGATAAAACTTAGGTGTTCATCAACTACAACACCTAAGTCCTTCGCGGAATGTGACAGCCGTATCTTCTTGCCAAGTAAGGTGATGCTGAAATCCTTCGGCATGCATGCTAACATCTGTGAAGTTCCCAGCACTCCAGCAATAGCAGCTTAGTTTTATCTGGATTAATAAGAAGGCTATGCGTGCAACACCAGGCGGCAATCTTCTGGACATCCGCGTTCAATTTAGCTGCAGTCTGGTCTGCTTCCCGGACAGGAAACGACAAGTAGAGCTGCGAGTCGTGGACATAGCCCTTCAGTGAGCACCCGTCAGGGACAGTTGGTAGGTCAGGCATATACAGATCAAACAGATCGACATACCTCTGCTTTCAGTCCAGCGGTTTTGGCCAAGTTATGTTTACTCTGCAGGAGCCGTCTATCTTTCTCCACCACTCCACTGAAAGGCCTCCTCTTTTTAGTAACACTCTAATCTGTTTCTTTCCAACTCCGTAAATCTTCGTAAATGCTCGTTTGCATTTTTTTCACTTTCTGATTCGCGTCTCCAAAGGTGAAATATCGGATCACGGTTCTTGGGTTATCCACTCTGCAGTTCTGCCTTCTTGCATTCGCTGTTTCTATACGCGCGGCCAAATGTTCGTTCCCTTAGTTCCTTGCCCCCGGGTGGGGGATAGGGCCGGACATCAATGCCCGCCATCTGTCCCTATTCTTGGCCACAGCTGCTGCTGCAGCCCACGATGTTAGTCCCAGCTCAGCGCGTTCCTTCTCCACCGTTCTCCGCCATGTTTTCCTTGGCCGTCCCCTACTTCTTTTCCCGCTTGGTGCCCAGGATAATGCCACGTGTGGGTTTCGGTTTGGCGCCATACGCAGAATTTGACCTATCCACTTCCATCGCCTGCGTCGTACTTGTGAACTGATCTTTTCGATTCCTGCTTTTCTCCGAATTTCATCATTGGACACACGCATGGGCCAATGGACCTTCTAGATTCTCCTTAGGCATTTGTGAAGAGAGGTATCAAGCCTTTTTCATCCGCTTTTGTCATTGCAATGAATGACAATGAACACCAAGTGTGCAGTGATCGATGGAGCAGGAATATCGGATCTGATGATGGTATAGCTTATACCAAAATATAACAATCCATTTATCAAGATCCTCATTTTTGTCTGAATTGTTGGACACAATGAACTTATTGGGGTTATCCTTCATCCTTTATTACCGTGAAAGCAGGTGTGAAACAAGGTTGTGTAATGTCGGGGTTTCTCTGATCTTCCTGTTGATAATAGATTGGATTATGTGTAGGACTACAGAGCAAGGTCATCACAAGGATTCGATGGAAGATGATGAGTCAGCTTGAAGACCTAGACAAAGTTTACTGGGAATGTCCATATATTATCTGCAACACGTTGAAAGGCAATTCCTATACGAAAATTCTCTATAGTACAAAGCTGCTCCACTGTTTGCAATATCCTTCCTTCAGACATGGGTGAGAAGATAGCTAGCGTTCGTTTATTTAGCAAAATTGCTTGAATCTAATAGAAACATATGCCCAATCCTATTTAAGACGTCAAAATAACCTAATTACTGACAAATATAACTTATCACTCAGAAGAAACGCGTCTTAAATGAAAACCGCAGGCTCAATTATATCTTAGAGAGAGTATTATGAACGATTGAACTAGGAGGGTTGTAGCGGGTTTTTTCGTGTTCCGTGAAAGGCCTTTTTTACCTTGTGAATCATGAAATGGCTTTTTTTCCTTTGAAACGTGATTGAGGGTGATAAAGGGTTTTTCGTGATCCGTGAAAGGTCCTTTTTTCCCCGTGACTCGTGAAATGGCTATTATCTTTTTCGTGAAACGTGATCTAGACCCCCTTTACCACTCTCAGCTATTGCATGAACGTGTTTTTATTAGCTCCAAAGAAGTACAACATCAAAAACATACGTTTTCAAATTTTAATAAGACCAGACTGAACAAAAACAACAATTACAGTGACAAAAGGCAGGGCATTGTCATCGTGCAAATGTCTGTATCATTTTCTGGTCTTCTCGATGATTTGCGTAAAACCTTTTACTGCTGGGGAGCGGGTACTTCTTCTATCACAATCCGGGGCACTGAGTTCCAGCCAGAAGACGCATCTGCATTGCCGTAACCTCCGCAGTTTCCCACGTTGAACCCCACACGCACTCGTCCTTTTAGGATGTTCTCACAGTACCCTTCAAAATGGCGGACTCGCAGCGGTTCTAGGCCACTTACTCCATGAATGTAAACAATTCCGTCAATTGGCATTGGGCCACTGCACTCCGCGCCATTGAAGGTAAAAAACCATCGCTTGCAGCAATTAGTGCACCTGAAGATGCGGAGAGCTCCAGAGTAGAAAACACGCAGGGTGGTGTTGTCGTGCATCTTGTTAAAAAGACAATCCTATAAACAAATCAGGAATTAGTAAACAGGTTTTTTTTAGAAGATGTCAGTGTCTTTTCGGTTACTATCAAAAAAGTCTAGCTTACTTTTTTAAAGCTCGTAGGCAACAAGCACCTCCTAAATTATCAGACAGAATATTTAAACATTTTAATTTATATATATTTTTTTCAATCTGGCCGAGAACATATTCGGTTTTTCTTCTGCAAGTACCTTTGACATCGTTCACGTAGGAGTGTTTTTAAGATTTACGAGCTGTTCTGTCTGATTGCTTTACCTTTAATAATCCATGGTCGCGTAAATCCTCGCCTCTCCAAACACGCTGCTTCCAGTTGGAAGAGGCCTGGGTTCCTCCCTTTTGACCTTTTAGCCCAGTCTTTCCTGTTTCTCCTTTTTCGCCCTTCGCTCCATCACGACCGTAAGGGCCTGGTAACCCAGGACTTCCGGGAATGCCCGGATGACCGTTAACCGCTGGGCAGGCCTGGAAACGGAAAAGGCAAGAAATAATTGAGAAAAGAGGATCAAAACGGAAAAGGAATCGTTTCACACAAATTCATTGAAATTAGTTTTTCACCGAACCTTCTGAGTCGAGTTGGCCACAGCAGATAAAATACCAGTTGTGAATATTGTCAGCACAATCAACAATTGAGTCTTCATTTTCCACAAATCCTGCTAAGAATAAACGAATAAAACAATTTAATTACACAACTGGCGTACTTTGCTTGTCATGCACAAGCCGTAAAAAGTCGCAAGTTCGTTATTTGCTTTCTGTCTTTTATCTAGTTATCGTTTCTTTCTCTCTTTTTAGTCTCTGGCGGATTGATTCTAGCCAGGGCGAAAAAGTGGGTGCTTATAAGGTTTTCAGTGCTTTGTGTTCTGAGATTCTTGTTGCTTGGTTCTTGTACCACGTCATCACCTGAACTCACTTTCACAATCTAAGGCCGGGACAGACCATGAATGTACTGGCGCTCCTCCTAATATCTAATTGCCGTAACCGTTCATCAGTAGGATACCTAAAATGCGTGCAATTCCACATTTGGTTTCGGTTTTTTCATGATCAGCTAAAAAATGTCTTACAAAGAAATGAGCGCGATGGGATAATTGGGTCTGAGATGCAGGCATTAAACCACGAATTTGCACTCTGAAAATCGAGGAATCTTGCCAATGAAACGTTTTGTTAAAAAGGTGCTCTCATCGACGTTTTAATCGTGACATTTCCAAGGCGATTGAATAGCCAACCCTCAAAAAAGGTGAAAAAAGCTAAAACACTAAAGCAATTTCTACCCCAAACGAAATCATTCCTCCAAGTTAAAGTACATGCCTCGAAGTGGAAGAGAATGTTAGTTCGCATGTTCAAGTGAGGTTTTTGAGAGTTTGGCAACGATCTCTTCAGATAACGACCAGAAGAAGACATCTATAGCATTTAAATGTAATTTCTGACGTTTGAATGAATGAATTAGGCAGAAATTACTATTCTGACGGCACGGTTGAGAGGTTCGCGGGTTGTTATGGGATGCCTAGGTATATATAGGTTTTGGCGGGAGATTTAGGTCATTCTACGTCGTCAGTCCTCGTCTTCGCTTGCTTTTCTTTTTTATTTAAAGTGTTGTTTGTTCAGCTTTTGTAACTAGTCTATTGAAAATGCTCTAGATTATTTAGTACCCTTTCTCTCGGGGTCTCGTGCTGCTGCATTAGATGAGGAATACGTTTCCACTTATTTTTGGCCACTTCTAAAGGGTGGTTTTTCGTATCTGGCGTAGCACACAGCTTTTAAAATACTCTTAGAACGAACTGTTGTTTTTTGCAAGATTCAAGATTGTAATCAGGATACATTTTGTATCAGATGACTGTATAACGATACATTTTGCATCAGATGACTGTATCAGGATACATTTTGCATCAGATGACTGACTGACGCATCCTAAATAAACTCTTCACATTGAATGTCTCGTGTTAGTGTAGTCAGAATTTGCTCTTTTTTGAAAAAATTCATCGGTTGTAGTTGGATGTGATTTTTGTTCTCATTAAAAATATCGAGAAGCTCCGTGTTACCTTACCTTTGAAAAAGCTCGGCGCTTTGGTTGTCTGAGAGGAAACAAAAAGCTAAACGCTTGAAGAAAAGAGAAAATCGACTGTTAGTCAATATAGAGAGTAAAGCATTAAGACGAGAAAGAAAAAACAGTATAACAAATGAAAGCTTTTTCTTCAATACTTACTTGTCGCTGTTACAAACTGGAAAGAAAATATTCTTCCGTGGCTCACCAAATGTTTTGGTTTGTTCCTCTGTTTGTTTAATGAGCTTCTCGTCAGAACAAGTTTGTAAAATAGGTGAGTTATTCTCATTCTAACGCGCAATGTTATTGGATAAAATGGTTAGTTTTGTGGTGGATTTGTCCAATAAGATGAAGTCTCTTATCCTCGTTCTGTTGAAATTCCAGAGTTCACTTTGGTGATTATATCTGTGTAATTTCGCCTGAATAAACCAAAATACCGAGACTAGACGTCGTAGGACCCTATGTTCATAGCCTTTAAAAGCACACGCGCTTTACACTCGGGTTTTTTTACGTCGTTTGAAAACCCTGTTTCGCGGACTATGTTGATGGTTGATTTTCTAGTCGACAAGAATGATTTAGCCTCTTTGTATTCTCAAATGCAAAACATAAATACTTGTAGAAGTTTATTTAAGCGAAATATGTAAAACAGAGCTTTGTCCTTTATGGACACCTATTTATAAAATTGTCATTAATTGAGCCCTAAATGGTGAAATCATTTCTGATACTTTAAAGGTAAACCAAGTGATATGTTGCGATGTATTGGCATAAAAATATGGCTGTGTATATATTTAAGTGCATGCCAACCTGGATATGCTGTGTTACATTTTTGCAAGCAAATTAAAACTTTTTTTACTTGTTATTTTTCCTTTTTATCAGTTGTCGATTTGATCTTAGTCTATATATAAGTTTCGGTTTGTACGCACGTATTTAATAATACAACTAAACTAATTTCACTCACAGCAGCAATTTGTTCACATGTTTTCGATCCTGAATATTTGAGTTCTTGGTTACAGAAATTGTTTGACAATGTGTCACTGAGTAGCTAATAAATACAGTCTGTGTTTGTCGGCTTTCTAGTAATCCTTCAGAAATCGATAAAGAGTAACTGTAGAGGGAACAAAAATCCTGGTGACTTTCAAACCGAGAGGAAATGAACGCCGTGTTTATGTTAAACAAGTGCATGTTATCGTTACAGCATTTTTAACACAACAGCGAAACATGTTTACAAAAATGGCAAAAGGTCGTAAGCCTTTCTTTTGAGATTTTTGTACATCCAGTTCTGTATCAGCTTGAAACTTTTGTCCTTTCTTTAACTGAACAGATAAATACTGGCTGAGGATAAATTTGTTATCTTCAAAATGTTTAATCGTCTGCTGACCTATCTTCTACCCGCAGCAGAGCAGTCAAGAATCTAAGGAAGCCGAAGGCTAACTGAGAAAAACAGCTATAAACCGGCTCTAAAGCAAATCTTTAGGTTTTCTCGATCCTAATTTGTCACTAAAGTATTTTGCTTAACCTATGCTCAAAATATTTCACTTAAATCTTCAATAGTGCTCATCGAAAAAACGGACGACCAAAAACGAAAATGGTTACAGTCCTTGATGTGTGCACAAAATTTTCAGGTCTTCACCAAAAGTCGGCAACGACGTACACATTCGCAGAACATTCGCTTGACCACAACAGCCTATTGTGTAGTAGATATCCACTGCTTATTTGCTGGTCGGTCAATATATATGTTAACAAGCAATTTGTCCTGATCCTTCTGCAAATGGCCACTGTAATCCTACAACAAAACTACTTCGAATGTCTTGAAATTTTCAACCCTCAATTTACTCGTGTTTTGACCACTGCATTATTATTCTCTTGCTGACTCGTCTTCTAAGCAAATAAACTTTTTATGTAAATAGGTTTCTACCAGTTTACTGGGCAACATCCAATTAGATTGAAGACTGATGTTCCTGTTTGCTTGTCTAAACGAATCAAAATCAATTTTCGAGATGCGTTCATAAACGACACAATGATTAAAAATGAAGTCTGTCTTTTTGGCAATCATCTTGAATAAAAGGAAAGTAAACTAACACTGTGCATTTGTTTGCAGTTCAGATTTATACACAACTATTGACTTTTGGTGCTTAACTGATTATTTATGTGTAAATTACATTATCAGTAGATACCTTTCAAAGACGAATTTTCTCTATAATGTTCTCGTTGCGAAAATTCCTCTTTTAGGAAAGATCGCGCGGATCAAAAGTTTTCGTTCAAAAATGTAGTATTAAACTTAACCAGCTGAAGTAATAGCGGAAGTATTAGGCGACCTTGTCGTTGTTTGCTTGTGGGTCAGTCAGGCCTAGGTTCCGCGTATTTTGTGCTCGAGGGAAATTTATTTTATTTCCTTCTCTCAGACTCTTTCTTCTAATTTCGCTCATCGTTTCCTGCGAAGCCACTCATCGCGTTCTGTCTAACATCAACTCAAAATTGTTAGGTTAATGAATGATTTCTGTTTACAAAGGTATATGTAAAATATAGAGCTTCGCGCTCTGCTCCGCCAACACTACCTGTTCTGCAGGCTGTATGTGGCGTGTGTCGAAAATGGCCCCCTCAGTAATATCTGATGTTGTTCGTTAATTCAGTTAAGGAAAAAAAACTCTTCTTAAAACACTACACAAACATGCCGCATATATAGTCACATTACTGAACTTTGGTACTGTGTGAGTAGAGGGAGACTAACTATGACGTAGTCACAAAGATCTCAGTCAAAGACCTCAAACGTTTAACTGTGACATTGCTGTACCATTTATCGACTAACATTTATTTTACTTGACGTTGTTTTCGTGCTGTTATCGTGTTAGAGTCACGCAGGCCAGCTACATTTAATGGTGTTGCAAAAACTGGTCTGTGCCTTCGAACTATGCTATAAAGCAAAAAGATTATTTTATCCGCGGCGAGTACTAAATTCGACAGAAAGTATGAAGTGATAAGACTGTTGTGTTTTAATTCAGTGGAAACTGTAATAGAAACTCAAGTTGATATGGCTACTCCACTATGTTAGTTATTTTTGAGGTGTTTATCAAGTCAGTTAAATGTTTATTGCGGCAAAACTGTGACATATCAGTTTCTGATGTTTATTTACGGCTGGGGAGCGGCTACTTCTTCAACCACAATCCGGGACACTGAGTTAAAGCCAGATTCAGCATCTGCATTGCCATAACTGGGACCTGCGCAGTTTCCCACGTTGAACCCAACACGCACTTGCCCCTTTGGGATGTTCTCACAGTAGCCCTCAATATGGCGGACACGGCGGGGTTGTTTTTGGCTATAGGTATTAACGTCAATGGAGATAACTCCGTCAATAGGCATTGGGCCACTACATTCAGCGCCATTGAAGGTAAAAAACCAACGCTTGCAACACAGACTGCATCCCCGGATGCTAAGAGCTCCAGAGTAGAACACATGCAGGGAGGTATCTTTTTGTCTTTTTTGAAAGATACAGTCCTGTTTAAGGAAAGTAATCAAAATCAAATTAATCATGTCTGACCTAACCCACTCTTTTCGGCCGGTTGTAGAGTAACTTGAATCCAAGTCATATCTTAAAAAAAGTTTAGTAAAAGCTACTATAGGTAAAATATTGTCTCCAGCTTGTTTTATATACCTTTTATAAACTGTTTTATGGCTGTTCCTCACACTCTATATTATCAAAAATAGTATTTGTAATATATGCCAAGGGAATCAGTTGACTTTGTTTCCCGAGAACATTGAGATTCTCGGCGGGAAACAAAATTAACTAGTTTCTCGAAGAACCAGTCATTAGTGATTTATTATATAGCACAAGCGAGACTTACAAAAATGGCGCTCAACGGTCAACATTCGTGGGCAACATTGCACTGTTTCCCTCTCCATGACGTCATAGATTTTGCAATGTTGCCCGCTCAGAGACTTTTGGCGGGAAAGTTTTATTGTAAGATATCATGTGATCTATCAGTGGAAAATAAAGGGCTTTGCTTGCAGGGTACCTGCGAGACAGCTGGCCATGGTAGCTCAACGAGGTTGTACAAGATATTTAGTTAAGTCAAATCCTGGATGTCTGTAAACAGACGTTCTCTTGTCAAACGTCAGCTTTACCTGAATTAATCCCAAATCGCGGCCATCTTCTTTACTCCAAACACACTGTTTCCAGTTGGGAAAAGCCTGGGCACCAGCCTCTCCCTTGGTTCCCGGTTCTCCCTTGGGACCAGTCTCTCCTTGTTCTCCCTTTGCTCCGTCACGACCGCGAGGGCCTGGTATACCTGGAGTTCCTGGAATACCAGGAACACCGTTAGGTACTGGACAGGCCTGTAGTGGAAACAAGAGACGAGTTTTCACTGACACGCAGATGTTAAAAAGGAAAACGTTCCAAAGAATAGAACACGCTTAAAAAGCATAACATCTTTACCATTCTCATCCCCAAAGCCCTTTACGTTTTTCTTAGCCGGCGGGGCCTTGGTACAAGAAACGAATGGCTCTGGAGACAAAGCAGTTTTAAACAAATTTTTATGATTGGCTGTTTGAAATAAATAATTCTTAAACTGAAATAAAAAAAACATCATGACTGCATACATGAAGACCGGAAGTCCTAGAATCTAGGACTCAGAAATCCTGTGTCTCAAGGGCCCTTCGTTTCTCGTGCCAAGGCTTCGCCGACTAAGAGAAGCGTTAAGGGCTATTGGAAAGAGAATGCATTTTACCTCCTCAGCAAGTGTGACAGCGTACAAAGAAGCAAATGTCAATAATATCAGCGATTGAGCCCTCATGGTCAGCGGATTCTGTCAAGAGTGAAAATTGTCAGTTCTCATCACAAGAAACCCGCCTACAAAAGAACTCCTTTTTGACGGTCACTTTTTTTTACCGAGGAAAGTCAGTCAGTCAGTCAGTCAATCACCCCCACCCCAGTTAATACGAATATATTAGTGAACTAGTGAAATTTTAGTGTAATTACATCAAAACCATAGTTGATGTAAATCGCTTCTTGCTGAGTTCTACCTACCCTTTTGATATCTCTAATACAGCCGTTATGGTCACGCAACGCATTGCGTGACGACCTTGTGAAGACAACTGACTGACTATTCTCTGTCTGTCGCCAATTTTGTACGTGACCATTACCTACCAGTGACCACATTGACTGCATCGGCTGTTAATTTTCATGACAAATGCTTTTTGGAATAAGGGCTTTTAAAGAGGCCGTCTGAATAATGATTATTTTCCAATCAAATATCAGTGTGACCAGCTTGCATTGCGAGGGTGAGTCACTGTCGCTAAGTCGCCGTAACTTTGGGCGACTTAAGGCGACTTTAGGCGATTTTAGCTTATTTTGTTAAAAATTACGGGCGATTTTGGGCGATTTAAGGCGATTTTGGGCGACTTTAGGCGACTTTGGGCGATTTTGAGCGACTTTAGGCAATTTTTGGTGACCTTTTAGGCAATTTAGGTTACCGACCTAAGTACAGTTGTGGTATACATGTACATGGAAATCATCATGGTACACCATAAAGCATTGTTACAGAAAATATCTATACTATCTATAAAGCAACTTAGAGCGACTTTGGGTGACTTTAGGCGACTTTGGGCGACTTTAGGCGACTTAAGGCGACTTTGGGCGACTTTGGGCGACTTTAGGCGACTTTGGGCGATTTTGGGTCCCAGAGTAGGACTAACATCTCTGATGACAACCTTACTGGCACAGCTCACCCTTGATACGATCTAAACTCGCCTTCTTGGGTTCTTGATATCATGTGATATGTGATGTTCCCGAGGCTCGAAGAACTGTATCTAGCAATTATTTTGCGTGTACAGCTTTGGCTCTTTGAGCTCGCAGTATAGTTTGTGGGAACGTGACGGAATGAGAATATTATTAAAGCCGATTTACACGGTACGATTGTTTGCAGCGACACGCTACGAAAGGTACGATATAATAGGACATCACACGCGCGCGACATTTCGCAACGACAAAACAGAACACTGCGGGCCGGACTAGGACTTTTTAAGTACATACTGAAAAAGGTTGAACGAAGTTCTAAGGAAGTTACTATTGTTGTTAACTGAATATAATTCTACCATAAACTGCTGCTTTTTTGATTAATTTTTTAGATTATAAGACGATGGACGAAAACGAAAACATACCTATACTGCTCCAAGCCAAAAACGACTTCTTGACGAGTGAACATTCACTGATCACGAGGAATTCTTACTGTCAGGGATTTTTAATTTATTTTCCCTTTTAAATAGCATTCCTTATTGCCTAAAGAGCACGTTTTCTCTTGAAATGAGGACCAAATATGGTAAAAAAATGTTACTTATATCAAGGTAAATAACTGCGGAGGTCGTCCAAGGTTTATAATACTGCTGTTATGCTTGAAAAGCTGCCAATGCCAACGTGTCAAAACTTGTATGGTGTTTTAACGACTTTTGACCTTTAGCTAAGAACCATCTATTTTCGCTTTTCCAAATACGGTCTTTCATTTAAAAATGGCTGATTAGGCTGGCATAACTTGACTTAACGGTAAATCGTTTAAGCGTTGGATTACGAAATTTAGCCACCTAAAATTGAAGTGAGCGGGAGCAGGTAACTTATTTCGCATACAAAGTGTTCTCATATTACTAAAACTTGCGATTTGTTTCCCTTATATTGGTTTATAGCCTGAGGTTCAGACGTCCCACTCAGCGGTCGAGCTGCTTCAATCTTTATACTTCGAGAGGTACTACATCAGGCAGCCGTTATATCCCCAGGCTCCGCGCGCTCACTTTTAACTTCTCCCTATTTCCCAGCCCTTACGAAAAAAGAGAAAGGCCTCTGCGGAGGAAAGAGTCTTATAAACACGATAAAAGACGTAACTTACTGCACTGCACTTTTTCTTCTTTGATGAGCCTCTTTTGCGTCAAGTCAGATCTCCGTTAGTAGTTGGTTCTCTGTTGAGAATGGGATACGATCTTAGACGTTTTCTCTTTAAAGGGGTTCTAATAAGCCAATTAGAAAACAAAAATGACAGCTGACGGCTAACAGTTGACAAATGAGCCATAAATGTAAACGCGATCATTGAGCAGAGCTTTCTAGCGCCAAATGTTGCCTAGAAACAGCATATGCCAAATGGCGTTTCTTAAGGGAAGGCAGAGTTTTCTTCATTCGAAATACCTAAAATTATTTCTTATCAGATAAATTTTAGTTCCCGATTCTTTAGATAAGTCTTAAGTTACAAAAAATAAAAACGTGACGGAATGAAATATATTAATGAGAAAATAGAAAACTCCTGACAGCTGACATTCGTCAAATGAGTTATTAAGGTACGTGCGATCACTGAGCAGAACTTGCTAGCGCCAGAATGGTGCCTAGAAACAGCGCATGCCTAGTGGCGTTTCTCTATCACTGAGCAGAGCTTGCTAGCGCTGGAATAAAATTGTCTAGAAACCTCACTTGTAAGCCAAGCGGAGAGTTTTCTACATTAAAAAGCCTAAACATTATTTCTTTAAGCAAGAGACCGCACTTTCTAAGGGTTTACTGGCGTAATAAAACCACGCTGGATGTTGAAAGAGAATTCAGCGACTGGATTAGGAGAACACGAAAAAAGCTTAACAATAACAATCTTTTATTAGGAAGCTCCATCACTAAAAGTGGTTTACATAGAGGTCCTAACACTAGATATATATTATATAATGATACAATTAAGATCAATAAATAAGAGCTAAAACCGAAATATATAAATATTTACAACATATACACTACAAGGATTAAAAATACTTAATTATAAAAAGCAGAAAAAAGACACTTTTAAAAAATTGGCAAACTTGCTGAGTTTCTTACAGTTCTCTGTAACACATTAAAGTCTTTGAAACAGTGGTGCCGCAAACGATGTTTTCCCCAATTGTATTTGATTTTGGAGAGCTTTATAGTCGAGTATTGTTTGCGACCCAAGAGAGGCCCGCAACCCTAATCTTGACAGTGACCAGCAGATTGCGTATTACGCGTGCGCGCCACGTTTATAAAGGCTATCTGCAAACCGGAAGTTGAAAATTTTGTTCTTCCACTAAGAACGATCGGAATGCAAAAAATGTGTCAATCACGACAGTTTGTCGTAACACCGGAAGAGAAAAATCTTGTCTCCAAGAGCGATAAGAATGCGAAAAATCAACAGTTTGTCACATAAGATCGAGGCTTCCGTCGGAAGATTACAGACATTACGTTTTGCAGACGTTGTTTTATAGGTGTTGCTTTTGAGAAGATCTGCTGTGATTGTATCACAGATAAACTACGGCAAAGCGAATATATTAATGATTCCAACAACGGTTATTCTCGAGAAATTCCTTATGGCTGACAACAAAGCGAGTTTGCCGACGGAGGAAAATCACATCTCAATTCACACCGCGTGCTCGACTACACTTCGCAAAACTGTCAATCAAAAAAACAACTCTGATTGGTTCGCGGCAATAGGAAACGATAAAAGGCATTCGTGACTTAAGCGTGACGCGTTACTCGACCCGGAATAATTTTCTTTTGTCCAGTGATTTATCGACACTGTTCGACTTGAAGTAATTTTCCAAACTAACAAAAACACTTCCCTCCCAGTACCTTCTCTTAACTGCATCGAGGCCCGCACTTTCTAACCTGTGGTTACCACTAGTAGGAGTACATATCACTCTTTCTTACAATGTCCAAAGAATGATTAAGTTGGCCATTAATACAGTTGTATGCATATATACATGGACGATATTCCCTACGTTCTTCGATATTCGGCCATCCCGAGACTGTTAATGCATCAGTGGATAAAGAGTGAAGTGATCTATCTAATATCAACTTAGCTGCCTTGTTTAGCAGAATTTGCAATTCATTCACGCCTAGTGGCGTTTCTCTATCACTGAGCAGAGCTTGCTAGCGCTGGAATAAAATTGTCTAGAAACCTCACTTGTAAGCCAAGCGGAGAGTTTTCTACATTAAAAAGCCTAAACATTATTTCTTTAAGCAAGAGACCGCACTTTATAAGGGTTTACTGGCGTAATAAAACTACGCGGGATGTTGGAAGAGAATTTAGTGACTGGATTAGGAGAACACGAGAAAAGCTTAATAATAACAATCTCTTATTAGAAAGCTCCATCACTAAAAGTGGTTTACATAGAGGTCCTAACACTAGATATATATTATATAATGATACAATTAAGATCAATAAATAAGAGCTAAAACCGAAATATATAAATATTTACAACATATACACTACAAGGATTAAAAATACTTAATTATA
>NC_135761.1:21178889-21209523 GCF_052425735.1 Oculina patagonica
TTCCATAAGAGTCATGCCACAGTTGCATGTAAACAACTCCGTCAATCGCCATCGGGCCACTGCACTCGACACCATTGAAGGTAAAGAACCAACGCTTGCAACACTGACTGCAGCCTTTGACGCGAAGTGCTCCAGAGTAGAACACGCGCAGAGAGGTATCTTTGTCTCTCTTTTGAAAGACGCATTCCTGTTTGAGGGAAGTAACCAAAACCAAATAAGTAAACTTGTGAAGCAATCATGTCTCCTCGAATTAACGAAGCCCGCTTTTCTCGACCAGTTGTTGAGGAACTTGAGTCCATGTCGCACGAGAGCTTATGTTAAAAGAGATTAAGAAAGCAAAATAAAAGCGCACAAAAAAGAAAAAGTGAGATCTTTTAACTAAACGTTCATGAGTAAAACTTGCCTCTTGTTTTGCAGACCTTTTATGAACTTTGTGGAGTTAGTACTGACAAAAGCTTATTCTATGGGGTGGTTGCTAACTGGAGGTTCAAAGCATTATCCATGCGGCAACTCAGGGGTTGTAGTAGCCTATGGCTTTTCCCTAGAGACTACTGAAATGACTAGTAATATTTGATTGCGGAAAATCGGTGGGTGGTGTCCTGTCAGGCAACCGGTAGCTTAACGACTGAGGTTACACGAGTATTTTAGTCTCATCCTGGATATATATCTAGGTAGTTTTTCATGTAAGATATTGTCAATGTTACCTTAATTAATCCAAAATCGCGGTCGTCGCCTTTACTCCAAACACACTGTTTCCACTTGGAAAGGGACTAGGAATCAGCAAGAGATCAATCAAAAAGTGAACTATCTTATTTCATAAAGGAGGAATCAAACGGGAAAGGAATCATATCTTACAAACTCACTAAAATGAACATTTCACCGAACCTTCTGAGACGAGTTCACCACAGCAGATAAAATACCATTCGTGAATAACGTCAGCACAATCAACAATTGAGTCTTCATTGTCCACAAATCCTGCCGAGAATAAACTAAGAAAACAGTCTAATCACAGAACTGGCACAAACGGTGAAAAAGTTGCAAGCTTTTTACTAGCTTTCTGTTGATATAGTTATAGTATTACTCTTATTTTCACTCCATTCAGAGATGGCATTTTCCTTGTATTACCGAAATTTGTCTTGTATCTAGTTATCGTTTCTTTCTGTCTCTCTGATTGATTAAAGCTCGGGGGAAAAGTGGGTGCTCGGGAGGTTTTTGTCCTTTGTGTACTGAGATTCTTGACAGCGTTTCTTGTTAACCCATTGACCGCCAAACCCACCATGGTCCTTGTACCACCACCAGAACATGTTCTGCGTGATCAATTGATAAAGTAGACAAAATGTCTTACAAAGCATGTCTAAGCAAGCAATAAGGGATGACTTGGACCAGCGATACAGACATTAAACTTACAAATTTTTACGATGAAAAACGACGAATCATACCGTTAACGCGTTTTGTCAAAAATGTTCACTTTTCTCGGCTTCAAGGCAACTTTTTCCAACGCGCGCAAAGGCGACTGAAAGGCCAACAAAATTGTTAAACCACGAAAGAAATAGCGAGAAAAGGAAAGCGAAGAACGCCAAAAAAGATTTACTAACAAAAAAACACTGGTTCATTTTATTTTGTCGTTCGAAATTTTGATTTTCACGTATACCCTAAACGAAATGGTAAAGTACTTTCCTTAAAGTAGAAGGGAATGTTAGTTTGCACGTTGAAATGAGGTTGTTGAGAGTTTGGCGGCGATTTTGTCAGATAACGACTAGAAGTAAGCATCTGTAATATTCATTGCTATTTTTGGAAAAACTCATCGGTAAAAGAAGATGTAAGCTTAACATAATGATGTACCATTCAGAGCTTGATGTGATGTTTTTATCGAGCAGATCTGTTTGGCCAAGATTTCGGAGCATTATCATCAAGACAAAAATGAATTACGCCCACAATGAACAGCCAATTTGAGAGTCAGTGAAAGTGTTTGCCAGTCTTAACCACTGAGGTCGGGCAGTTTGCTTTTTCGTTTACCTGCATTTGAATTTATTTTTCAATACCGAAACAGCCACAACAACACTGTTAGGCAAATCACTTAAGATACCTTTTAAGTAACGCCACACTCGGGATGTCTGAGAGGAAACAAAAAACGCTAGACGGTAGAATATAAAAGAAAATAAAATGTTAGAATTTAGCAGGAAGCAGAGGAAAAAATATTAACACAACTACAAAGTTTCTTCTTCAATACTTACTTGTCGCGATTGCCGTTAAAAAATGAAATGAGAAAATAATTTTTCCTAGTTTGTTTAATGAACTTCTCGTCAGAACGAGTTCGTGTAACAAAAGATATTTAATTATAATTTTCATTCTAACACGAACTGTGATTGGCTAAAACAGTTTGTTTAGTCGTCGATTTGCCCAATAGGATAAAGCCTTCCATTCGCAACTTGTTTGCCACGTTTTGTTTCCCTACTTGCTATAGCAATATCGATAGAATTTCGCCGGAACAAACCAAACGAATACAGGCTTCATAATTCTTCTCGTAGAAAGTTAAGCTGTGAATACACCGATTTTTTAGCTGATTTTTTTTGCTTGTTTTGACTGGTAGACGGTGAGAACAAGAAAGATTTTTAAATCAGAGTGTTGTGCGATGATAGTTTAATTTGAAACCGCAGCAAAGCTGTACTTTTACATGTCAACCATAATATAATACCTTGTTTTTTTCATTCCTTTTTTTTTAATTTTCTCTCTGTCTCTCAATTCCCACAATAGGCTGATAATTTCTGCTTGCCAGTGCACTCATCATTAATCGGGCGTGGCCGATTTATAGTTTACCCTTTGGTCGTCCTAGAGCGTAGTCTCCTGGCGCGGCCAAAAAGACGGGGATAGCTTGGGGGTTGCTACAAAACCGCTACGGGTGACGCATACCGCAATGGTTTTCATTTTAGTTTTGACAGGAAATCGTTGCAGGCACACTTGGTCGACTTTTGGGTTAATGTGTAATCAGGTTGTGTTTTTTTGCTTCGGCGGAAGGACAGAGAAAAAAGCTTACGGGGCAAAGTACAGTATGGGGCCCAGTTCTCGGCCACTTTTGACGTAAACTTGTATTTCTTACCTCAGAAGAACCGCAGGAACTTGAAATTTCTCCCAGAGCTAGCTACATTATTCAGCTTTTTGGTGTAAAGCTATCGACCGGTCAAAAATTAATTTGCCCGAGCAATAATAAAAATAAAAGCTCCATTTGTGGGCCCAGTTCTCGGCCACCTTGGCCCAGTTCTCGGCCACTAAAAAGCTTGTGCGTAATTATCTGTAAAAAAATGCTCAATTAATTTTCACAGTCATAAAATCACTCTGTAAACCTATTTATACTATATCGATCCCAAATTATTTTTATGATGCTTTGTTTTACTTTAGAAAAGAAGGATTTTAACGCGCCTAGTTGCCTATGTGCAGGTTCTGGCAAAACCGCATTGTGTGACCCGTGCATTTAGATGGTTTATTTTGCAGTGAAAAGGTCTTGAAAGATTTAGGTGTTGTAGAAATAATAGACAAGACAAGAGTCAGCTCAAAACTTAGAGATAAGATTGAACTTTATTTTTAAAACATTTATTTCTTTCATTCTGGCAGCAGCAGATGAAATTATATTAAAAACCAAGCGCTAAGCTGTGATAGCGAGCAGGGTGGCCGAGAACTGGCAAATACGCAAACGTCGCAAGAAAAAATTTCGAAGTAAATTAAGACCAAAAAATACAACGGTTCAACGAAAAGTTAACTAAAGCAGAAAGCTGAATTATTCTACGTTTCACATGCCAAAAATTAGCTCGTATGGTGGAGGCTTTTGGATAAAATACGAATTTAACTACATCCATGAATTTGGAGCCGTAAACAAACAACTTTTTCGGGAATGCAAATTCACCTACCTCCGCGTAAACTCGACGTGTGAGCTTTCTATATCGAATTGAACGATCAAACTCAAGATACTTAAAGCACATGAATCAGTCTATCGTTTGAAGGAAATACCTTTTTCTTTTGATTCAACTGGAGTGTGAAAAAACGCGTTAAACACAAAGTGGCCGAGAACTGGACCCGGCCGAGAACTGGGCCCCATACTGTACTGATATTCACCATTGTGAAATTGCACTTACTTTGACAAGTTAAAGTTATTTTTGTAAATGAAAAAGGTAACGTCATTGATGTCACGCAGTGTTTTTTTTTAGCAAACTAGATGGTTTGCTGGTTTCTGACTATGAATGGGGGTGTGATCTTGCGGTATATTTTTTGAGCCTGACTCCGCCGTAAAACTTTTTTTTTATTTAGCAAGAACTGTGTCGATTTTCATTTCTGAACAATTGGTCGTCAAGTCGTTTGTCACAAAGAGTAGAATGTTTGTACAGCATGTTTTGGAATTATTTTAGATTTGGTTAGTAAGACGCTTCTGAAGACCTGAGCAAAACATTGGGAATGTACAGTATTAATAGGAACTTGAATGGAATTTTTCACAAGTTGGATAAAGGTATCAACTGAAAAAAATGGAATTCAAAATGAGAACTTGGATTTTGTTGTAATTAAATTTTATCGCGGATTGGATGCATAATATCACGGCTTTGAAAGTCTTCAAATAATTAGAAAGGTTCCTTTCTTCCTTTTGATCTTATTGTTATTTTCATGTATTGATTATTCGAAAATGGTTTTCGTTGATACGAAAAAAAAACGGGTTTTCACTGAATTGCTTGAAGTATTTTTAGACGTGATAATATTGGCTTAATCAAATTACATTGTGCACGAAATATTTGTTATTCTTTTGTCTTGAAACTTTGAGGAAATTGAAATTTTTGTTTGACAGTAGTGTATGAAAGGCATTTTATAGAACTGAATAAAAAATAAGAAACATTGATAAAGGTTATTTCAAAGATTTATTTCAAAGAGTTTTAAAGAGTGCTGGTAAACGGCTGTATGTTGTTTGTGATTACGGATCTTATTTAGTTTCGAACGCTCTAATTTTTGAAAGGTTAAAACAGGTTAAAACTGGGCGGTTTCATGAGTTTTTTGGGTAGAAAGGTACGGTGGTGGTCAAAAAAAAAATGTTTAGAAAGGAATGACTGTAGTAGCACGTAAGTCGGAGGTTTGCGTGAGTCACGGGGTATAGTATGCGTGAGCTGGATTTCCGGCGTCATAACGGCATGTTTTGTTTACTGAAAGATACACTCGACGTTTAGTTAGCTTAGTCGGCTTGGGAAACTATTTTAAAAATGAATGTTGTAATAGTTAATTAATAGTAATCTAGAATTAACCCACTCTCGATTGGAGTCTGTTCTGGATTCGCGCTACCTTTTCGCCGCGAAGGAATTTTGTAAAATTTCGCTACTGGAAAGAGGTACTGTAAGAACAGCATCGATAACTCAAAAGGAGGAACTTCTTTGTAGCTCTGAATTAAGACGTATGATAAAATTTTAGAATAAGAAACTTTCGATATATGGTTTTCATATTGTTTTTGTCAATTTCCTTTTGTGGCAGATTTTTTGAGAATCAGCTTTTCTTTCGTGTGATGACAGACACAGGACAGAACGAGAGGTGGATGAGAAAGATGCCGAAGATGAATAGGCACCGAAAAACGACAAGAACCGTCAAGGACTTATCTTTAGAGGGCGGGGAGTTTTGGCATACTGTATTTCGAGGACTGGACTGGACTAGTAAAACGCGGACTAGTAAAACGCGGACTTGTAAAACGCGGACTAGTATAACGCGGACTAGTAAAACGCGGACTTGTAAAACGCGGACTAGTAAAACGAGGACTCAGGTAAAACGCGGACTTGTAAAAGGGGGACTAGTAAAACGCGGACTAGTAAAACGCGGACTTGTAAAACGAGGACTAGTAAAACGCGGACTTGTAAAACGCGGACTTGTAAAACGAGGGCTTGTTAACCACGGACTTGTAGAACTCGGACTTGTAAAACAAGCGCTTGTAAATCGGATAAAACTAAACGGTTTAGCGAGCGAAACAATTTGTGTTTGACGCTCTTGTGTGTTTCTTCGACGGCATATTTCTAGCTTTTTTGAGCACTCTATGGTCTGTTTTAGCGTGGAGATGTTTTTGCAGTATAGCACATGTTTGTTCTGCAAACCCCTACTAAAACAACGGGATTGATGCTATGAGTTGTGTGCATCTTTCCACTACTTGACGTCTGTTGAGTGCAGTCGTTTGTATTGCTCGCACGAGGTAGAACGGGGCCCGTCCAGAAATCAACAGTCAATCGTAAATAAAGGTGACGGGCCTACACGACTCCTACGTTCGTGACATTAGAATATTTGCCGTTAAATGTTTAAATTCGGTCTTTCGACCTTATTTGCTTCTGACTTCTTTCTGAGGGTACTGTTTTAATTTGGGGGCAGTATGTGGTAAATAAAGGTGACGGGCCTACACGACTCCTACGTTCGTGACATTAGAACATTTGCCGTTATATGTTCAAATTCGGTCTTTCGACCTTATTTGCTTCTGACTTCTTTCTGAGGTTACTGTTTTTTTGAGACATTATGTATTGAAGAGAGCCGTAAGATGATTGTGGCCAAGGAATTCGAAGTGTCTAGAGGCGTTTTACAAGTCCGCGTTTTACTAGTCCGCGTTTTACTAGTCCAGTCCAGTCCAGTCTACAAGTTAAAGACACATCAAGACCACCCCACTGTGAATTGCCATAGCACGGACAAAATTATAGTCAATATCTTATGTGTTTTTAAGAGAATTACATAAGAACCAAGGCATGTCTTGTCTTGCCTTACATTGACATGCAATAATTTGGAAATACTAAGCTCGTAACAGTTTAAGACAGAATCCATCAGGAATTTGAGTAACATTAATTTTAGTTACGCAAAAATTGAGCACCAGAATAATTTAAATCGTTGTGTTCTTTCATACCTTGTTAAAGGCTTGACATGTGATAACACCAACATAACACCAACAACAGTTCTTTATCAGTGGGGATTGAAGAAAAAAATGGAAACATCATCACACAGTTGACCCCCATGCAAAAACACTCCAGGATGTCACGGGACTGTTTGGTGTCCGTCTGCCAATTTCTAACTTCAAATTCCAATGTTAAATTCACATTAAATTTTCAATATTTCTTAGTTGTCTAAATTTTACTAATTCTTTTAAAAAAACTATCACCTGCCAAACATCCCCAAAAATCACTCAAAAAATTACAAAATACCGCAATACATAGATACATGGGATGAGTGAAGTTTCCTTGGATTCCTTGAAACACCAACAAGATATTTCCGTTTAAGGTGGCTGATAATGGGTTTCAGTATTTCCCAGTCCTTATACTTTGGTTCAGGACTAAAAGCCTTCATCAATTGCTATTACAGTAATGGTATGAAACAAATGTTCAATCATTCATCAACAAGTTGTGATCATTTTCTTGACAATAGTAGTTCCCCGGTAAACAGTTGTAGTACTGTCCCATCAAAGTGCAATGCCTGGAAAATACCGAAAAGCACACGACCTTCAGGTGAAACCGCACCTTACAGTATTACCAATACACTGCACTTTGCTAAGTCTTAAAACTTTACATTGTCTAGTCGTCTACTTCAATCGTTTATTTGTATTGTGTGAGATACATTTATAAATTGAAACCATCATGTCATAAAGTAATAATGCAATCTCGACAACGTTCTAGATATTATATTATGCACACTAATACAGCTCATGCAAGCCCTGTGACTTACACAAACACAGTCGGACTGAGTGCTACTTAAGTAACTGCTTCGTGGTTTCTGCTGTACTGAACCCTGCCTTTCAAGGCAAAGCGCCCGATTTTAAGCTTCTCAAGCTTCTCAATGTTCTTGTTAATCATGGTTTCACTCGTGCAAGTCATTAAGTCGATTCTGCGAGACGTGAATATTTGGGTTCTGGGTGACTGAGTTTCTTTGAAAATAACTAAAATAGCTCGTCGAGCAGAACAGTGTGTGTTAGTATGCTATTTTTTTAATTCGATATGACGGGACAACTTGGTGAGAAATGCAGTACTCTCTCAGTATTAGGGTGAGAGTTATGGTGAATTAAAACGCGTGTCATCCTTAGAAAGTTGGTTTCACAGCGAAAGACGAAACAATGAATAACTAGAAAATGACATCGAATATGTATAATCACAAAATCTCGGCTAAGAACTTTTCTATTATTTTTTCTATTGTACTGATGGTGAGATTGGTTTTCTTTTATTACTGGCAATTGTAAATTTTTCCCGGAATTTTGGAAAGCGATTTCGACAAGATACAAGAAATAAACAACGCAAAGTTTAATGAAATTTATTCAAAAGTACTTTATATGTTTATCAGTCACTTTGTTTTAAAAGCCCTTAGGCGAATGGCTTTTTTTCTCAAATTAATAATTGTAAATCTAATGCCCCTGTCTGACATATCCGTTGAAAGGTATTTTTTTGACAGGTGCATTTCATAACTAAACCACAACAAATAATGAGGAATTTTTAGCTTTCGTGGAAATGGGTTTAAATCGTAGAAAGAAAAAAGGTTAAAGGTGACTTGCTCTTGCTCAAATAAGATTTCATGCATACCATATACGTATTAGGAACGATTGTTTTAAAGGCTGTGTGGTGACGAGGTCAACCAACTCATCATTTATACGGGTAGGTTTTTAAACCAGATCTTTCCAGGTTCTTTTTGTTCCAAAAGTTCAAATAAATAGACCTGAAATTGACCAATTTATGGCATAATGTCCAAGTGACACCCGGCCATCGTAATGTTGATGTTGGTATATTTAAAAGCCTAAAACTGTTACGAAAAAAAAAGTAAAACGCGCCGTGTGCAAACTCAGATCGTCAGGGATACGCCCCCTTCTCCCAAGGGTTAAAGTCCTCTTGACCTCGATAAGAATACGTCAGTAGCTAGGAAACCGCGCTTTTCTGTTTTCTGAGAAGTGCCCTCCAGAAAGCGTGCCAGTACAACTAACGTTGTCAGGTTACGTCTCATTGCTCAGCAACACCCTTAACGAAAACCTCTTGATTGAATTTTGTTCGATTGAACTGTATTCCGTGAGTGTGTTTTGATTAACTTTCATTCCGCCACTAGTCCCCAAAGAGATAAAAAAACAGATATACTTTTTCAAGTTTTATTAAGACCAGACTGGAGAAAAATAATTACAGTGGTGAAAAGACTGCATTGTCATCATAATCTGGTCATCTCGATGATTTGTGTCAAATCATTTACTGCTGCGGAGCGGGTACTTCTTCAACCACAATCCGGGACACTGAGTTCCAGCCAGAGGCGGCGTCTGCATTACCATAGCTTTTGCAGTTTCCCACGTTGAACCCCACACGCACTCGTCCCTTTGGGATGTTTTCACAGTACCCTTCAATATGGCGGACTCGTAGCGGCTGTTCACCACTTACTTGCATGTAAACAATTCCGTCAATAGGCATCGGACCACTACACTCAGCGCCATTAAAGGTAAAGAACCAACGCTTGCAACAACTCGTGCAACCGTATACGCGAAGAGCTCCAGAGTAGAACACGTGCAGAGCCGTGCTGTCGTGCACCTTTTTAAAAAGACAATCCTAAAGAAAAAGAATCGGGGATAATTAGCCTGGATTTTTAGGTGCCAGTGTCTTTTTTCACTATCTAAAAAATCTAGCTGACTCTTTTTAAAGCTCGTCAGCAACAAGCACCTACTAAAATAAGAGATAGAATTTTTACAAATTTACCTCTTTATTTTTTTTACAATCTGGCTGGTAACGTATTCGGTTTTACTTCTGCATGAGTGTACCTTTGACATCGTTCACGTAGGAGTGTTTTTAAAATCTTCGCGCTGTCCTGTCTGATTCCTTTACCTTTAATAATCCATTATCTTGTCCATCCCCGCTTCTCCAAACACACTGCTTCCAGTTGGAAGAGGCCTGGGTACCTCCCTTTTCACCTTTCAGCCCAGTCTCCCCTTTTTCTCCTTTGTCGCCCTTCGCTCCATCACGACCGTAAGGGCCTGGTAACCCAGGACTTCCGGGAATGCCAGGATGACCGTTTACCGCTGGGCAAGCCTGGAAACGAGAAAGGCAAGAAATAATTGAGAAAGAGGATCAAAACGGGAAAGGGATCATTTTTCACAAAGTCACCGAACCTTCTGAGTCGAGTTGGCCGCAGTAAATAAAATGCCAGTGGTGAATAACGTCAGCACAATCAAGAATTTAGTCTTCATTGTCCACAAATCCTGCCGAGAATAAACAAAGAAAACAGTTTAACCACAAAAACCGGCACAAATCGTGAAAAAGTTGCAAGCTCTTTACTAGCTTTCTGTTGATCCTTTGGCTAGGAAAGGAATAGTATTGCTCTTATTTTCACTCCATTCAGAGATAGCATTTTTCTTGTATTACCGAAATTTGTCTTGTAGCTAGTTATCGTTTCTTTTGCTCTCTGATTGATTATAGCTCGTGGGGAAAGTGGGTGCTCCG
The DNA here is from genome assembly GCF_052425735.1 of Oculina patagonica. Classification (NCBI taxonomy): domain Eukaryota; kingdom Metazoa; phylum Cnidaria; class Anthozoa; order Scleractinia; family Oculinidae; genus Oculina; species Oculina patagonica. Next base: position 21,189,326 of record NC_135761.1, read on the forward strand.
GAGGTTTTCGTTCTTTGTGTACTGAGATTCTTGACAGGGCTTCTTGTTAACCCATTGACCGCTAAACCCACCATATGCATGGTCCTTGTACCACCAATAGAACTTGTTCTGCGTGATCAGTTGATAAAGTAGGAAATATAGATTACTTCATGGAAAGTGCGCGCGTACGGTGTTTACGCACGAGTTGTTGACGTATCAGAAATCGAACGAGTGAGCGGAGCGAACGAGTGAGATTTCTGATACAAAACAACGAGTGCGTAAACACCGTACAAAGCACTTTCCATGCTGTAATTTGTTTATTTTATAAATACAGAGATTTTTCAACGCTGAACTGTTTTTTTTTATTGTTATAATACCCTGGTACAAGCACACAAAATGAAAGTACGCTAATTTACAAAATGATAATAACAACAAAATCGTTGAAAAAAGACATTTCATGAGATTATTCTCGTGTCTTAAAATTGTTCTAATTGGATAAGAAATCGAATATCAAGAGTTTTTTACTTAACAAGTACAAAAATGAAATACAGAAATAAGAACTAAGAATATGTAACCGTGCTATTGCAAGGGAGGGCTATCTTCATCCGAAGAATCTAAAATACGTTTAACACGCTTGAAGGTGTGCTTTCTTGTTGCTGAGTACGCATTAGGCGACTGACTTACTGTGTTTATAGAAATGTTAAAGTGTCCTCCATGAAACACGGCTCCGCTAAATACACTTGCTCCAGGCAATGTTGGACTGCTTGACGACTGAAAACTACAAGACAGAGTTTCAGCTTCACTCTCTGTAGCCAATGCTCGATGAACTTTTGCAGAAGATTCAGTCGAGGTCGCACTCAGTATCCTTGACATGTTTTTTTGCTGTTGTTGGGAAATGTGGCTATAATTGTTAATGCTTTGGGCATTTTTGTGGCCTGAGAGCTGCATAATGTGACTGGGAGGTATGTCGCTGTCGTTTAGTTTTTGTACCATGCGTTTTCGAGCGCTGTGATTAGTCAGTCGTTTACTTGAAAGGCCTCGTTTTTCCGCCATGGTTTTCATCAGACTATTCAATTTGTTCTGACCCATTGCACTTGATTTAAACCACAGTTTTTTCGACGAAGGACTTTTTGTGTAATTTATTCCGAGATAGAATGGCGCATCAGGTTTATTCATCGCGTCAGGTCTCTTTTCGGAATAAATTTTGTAAACGGCAACTGGATCGGTGAGGGTAAAAGGAGGAATGAGTTTGCGGAATGGCATGTGGCATGAGTTGCGGAATGGCATAATTATGCGGAATGTTATTTACGCGGAATGATTCATTGACATAAATTATACTAAAAAGCGCGCCAAATTTTAAAAGAGAAGCCGCCTTGTTAAATACTGCTGGCTCAAACAATCAAGGACTGAGCAGTATGGACGAGGAAACTTCCATAGAACATCGTTGTAAAGATTATTTCACCGTTCAAATCACCGATTTACGCCGAACAGAAGCAGAGAAATTATTTTCGCTATTTGCCGTGACGCTTCCGAGGACTTGAATTATCGACTAGCTGTGTGTGAGTAGTTCTGTTATTAAACATGAATGAAAACTCTCGTCTATTTGCCTCAAAATACAGAACGATATTCGTTCTAAAGCTACGTACTTCAAGGCAAGACACACAACTGTCAAGTTCAACCCATTTGAAGACAAGTTTTTAAACAGACAACGCATTTAAATATAAAATGAAAGCGAGTGACGTGTTGTTAGTCGCCCGCGAAATAATGTGTGACCGTGTCACTGCCTTGTTCCGTTTCTTTTTAAATCAAAACTTGCTAGGGGTGGGAAAAAGCTAGTGGTTTCATTGAAGACAGCTACTTTTGGTATATTTCTAGCTTTTTATTACAGCAATGAAAAGATCGTGACACGGCTTCTCCGCTGGTGTGACACTATTTACACCGCAGTGGATTTTATCGATGTGCGTCTCGTGATCTTTGCGGTAAAATAAAATGTATGTTTAGCGAATGATTTTCTTTTCCTAAGAGTAAGCCAAGTATTCACAACAAGTAGGCAGTAATAATTACTCGCCGGATTCCTTATCTGCCTTATCGGTAAACCTGCAATGCGAGCTAGATTTGAAATACGATAGCTTGTTTTACCGTGCAGTGACTATAGTCACTATATGAAAGTTTCGCTCTACTCGATCGGCGGTCGGTTGCCGCTTTTTTAAGTTAATGTTCAAGTCTTCCACTGAGTTTATATAGTCTTCGTAATGGGAGGCGAAAAGCTAGTCTCCTTCGCAGCCCGGCACTCGAGCCTAACCGGGAGCGTTGCGTCATTTCAGCCCGAGCGGCTGCGAAAGAGACTAACGAAAAGCAGGGCTAGTAGACTTCTAATGAAACAAATATGCCGTAGTGTTCATAATCTCTCTGCTTTGTACCCTCTACTTACTGAGGCTGAGATGATATCCGCCAAAACTGGACTTTCTGTCTCGATGTTTTGTTTAACTTATACAGTATTAATAACCGCTACATGAATATTAATACAAAGATGTAATGTATCCGAGGCATTTTTCGGTTTGTAGTATAAAGATCTACGGTCGGATGCTTTTCCGTCGCTGTTTTTATATTTTGACTAAAAGCGATAAACCATCCACAGAATGGGAAATCCTTAGCATTGGGGAAACACTGGCCGCCGAAATATTTTTCGTAGAATCCGTGGCGGTGAGAACGCTATCTTCAATCGATTGTCATCATTAAGCCCGCAGTATTTAATAAAGCGTCTGCTCTTTAAAAAGTGGCGCGCTCTTCAGTAAAATTTATGTCAATGAGTCATCCCGCGTAAATTACATTCCGCATAATTATGCCATTCCGCAAGTCATGCCACATGCCATTCCGCAAACTCATTCCGCCTCTTACCCTCACCGCAACTGGATCTCTTTCAGCGGTGAGGGTAAAGGGCGGAATGAGTTTGCGGAATGGCATGTGGCATGACTTGCGGAATGGCATAATTATGCGGAATGTAATTTACGCGGGATGACTCATTGACATAAATTTTACTGAAGAGCGCGCCACTTTTTAAAGAGCAGACGCTTTATTAAATACTGCGGGCTTAATGATGACAATCGATTGAAGATAGCGTTCTCACCGCCACGGATTCTACGAAAAATATTTCGGCGGCCAGTGTTTCCCCAATGCTAAGGATTTCCCATTCTGTGGATGGTTTATCGCTTTTAGTCAAAATATAAAAACAGCGACGGAAAAGCATCCGACCGTAGATCTTTATACTACAAACCGAAAAATGCCTCGGATACATTACATCTTTGTATTAATATTCATGTAGCGGTTATTAATACTGTATAAGTTAAACAAAACATCGAGACAGAAAGTCCAGTTTTGGCGGATATCATCTCAGCCTCAGTAAGTAGAGGGTACAAAGCAGAGAGATTATGAACACTACGGCATATTTGTTTCATTAGAAGTCTACTAGCCCTGCTTTTCGTTAGTCTCTTTCGCAGCCGCTCGGGCTGAAATGACGCAACGCTCCCGGTTAGGCTCGAGTGCCGGGCTGCGAAGGAGACTAGCTTTTCGCCTCCCATTACGAAGACTATATAAACTCAGTGGAAGACTTGAACATTAACTTAAAAAAGCGGCAACCGACCGCCGATCGAGTAGAGCGAAACTTTCATATAGTGACTATAGTCACTGCACGGTAAAACAAGCTATCGTATTTCAAATCTAGCTCGCATTGCAGGTTTACCGATAAGGCAGATAAGGAATCCGGCGAGTAATTATTACTGCCTACTTGTTGTGAATACTTGGCTTACTCTTAGGAAAAGAAAATCATTCGCTAAACATACATTTTATTTTACCGCAAAGATCACGAGACGCACATCGATAAAATCCACTGCGGTGTAAATAGTGTCACACCAGCGGAGAAGCCGTGTCACGATCTTTTCATTGCTGTAATAAAAAGCTAGAAATATACCAAAAGTAGCTGTCTTCAATGAAACCACTAGCTTTTTCCCACCCCTAGCAAGTTTTGATTTAAAAAGAAACGGAACAAGGCAGTGACACGGTCACACATTATTTCGCGGGCGACTAACAACACGTCACTCGCTTTCATTTTATATTTAAATGCGTTGTCTGTTTAAAAACTTGTCTTCAAATGGGTTGAACTTGACAGTTGTGTGTCTTGCCTTGAAGTACGTAGCTTTAGAACGAATATCGTTCTGTATTTTGAGGCAAATAGACGAGAGTTTTCATTCATGTTTAATAACAGAACTACTCACACACAGCTAGTCGATAATTCAAGTCCTCGGAAGCGTCACGGCAAATAGCGAAAATAATTTCTCTGCTTCTGTTCGGCGTAAATCGGTGATTTGAACGGTGAAATAATCTTTACAACGATGTTCTATGGAAGTTTCCTCGTCCATACTGCTCAGTCCTTGATTGTTTGAGCCAGCAGTATTTAACAAGGCGGCTTCTCTTTTAAAATTTGGCGCGCTTTTTAGTATAATTTATGTCAATGAATCATTCCGCGTAAATAACATTCCGCATAATTATGCCATTCCGCAACTCATGCCACATGCCATTCCGCAAACTCATTCCTCCTTTTACCCTCACCGCTCTTTCAGGTGGACCGTTTGGTGCTGCGAAAGCCTTCGGTTTAACAGCTCTGACATTTCGAGGTTCAGCTCCCGTTCTAGTTTTCGTTTGACGTTCAAAATACTCTAGGTATTCAGTTCCGTCGGCTTCTATGTGAAGTTCCACGTCGCCCCAAGTCATCTGCCGATGTTCTCAGATGTTCTTCACAGCCTCTCAAACCAAAATGCACTGAATTGAAAAGCCAGACTGTGTTTAGCAAAGCTTCGGCATTTGAGATTCCCAGTAAATTCTTTTCGAAAAGAATGTTTTCCTCCACATCAGTCAAAGCTTCGGCTGCGTTGGGTTTGTTCCCTTTGCCTTCTTTTTTCAGTTGTTTGCTGCGAGCTTCCAGACATTTTCTTGCTTGATCAAACACAGTGTCTCCGATAATACTCGCTGAGTATTTGCGTTCTCTTAAATACCGGTTAAAACTTGAGAACAACCCTCGAAGGCTCGATGGTTCATAGTCTTGGCCATCTTTTCTTTTCACACTAAGAAAGTTGGATGTCTTCAATTTTTCTTTGTTCGTTTTTCTCCAGCAGAAATGTAGAATAAAAAAATTGAACTGCAACCAGGATGAGACATATTAAAAGTGTAAAATAGCGTTCTCTGGTTTAAAAAGTTAAAAAATATGAGCTTTCGGCTATTTTACTATAGCCTTTGACGAATGTAAAAAAGATAAAGCGCGTGGTTGGAAATATATACAAGGGAGGGTGTGAAAATAATTAAAAACTAAAATACAATAGAAGTGTAAAAAGCTAAAAAAGGACAAAAACAGACAAATTAAGAATTACAATAAGATAGAATATTGTCTTGGTAACGGTTTGGAGTTATTGTCTGCGCCGATAGTTTTGGCAGTGTGCCAAGATTCTAGAGTTCTTCGAATCCGGTAATTGCCTTTGTCTATCACGGTAGCGCCATCAAAGTCAACTGAGTGATTATTTTGCCAAGCATGGTTAGCAACGTTCGAGCCTCTCGTATAGTTTTTAAGATTTCGTTGATGTTCCTTTCTTCGGGTTTTAAAACATCTGCCCGTTTCTCCTACGTAACTCCAACAGCAGTCAGCGCACGGAATTTTGTAAACAACATTACATTGGAGATCCAGGGGCTGCCTGAATTTAGGAGAAGGGAATTCTTGTTGCAGGGTTTTAGCTGGTTTGCTTACTACACGGATGTCATTTTTACGAAGTAACCTGGTGAGAGGTTCAGTCAATCCGCGGATATAGGGAAGACATGCGAAACCCAGGGATGTGTCAGATGGATCGGCCCATTTGAAGAACATGGACACCAATTCTTCTGGGGGAGGAGTTGTCGGGGCTGACTTCTTTTTTAATATGTTGGAAATAACTGTTGGTGGGTAGCCGTTGGCTTTCAATGCTTCCGTAACGTGACTAGTCTCGCGTGCTTTACCTTCACAAGTGCTAGGTAGGTTGGCTGCACGGAATAGGAGGGTCGAGGCCGTGCTGACTTTATGTTTTATTTCATGATGAGAAGAATAATCCAGATATCTATCTGTATGTGTCGGCTTCCGGTAAACGTCGATGACAATAACACCATTTTTCCTGGAAACCAAGGTGTCCAAGAAAGAGATTTGGCCATTGTTTTCTTCTTCAATAGTAAAAGCGATTTTTGAGTCAATGGAATTTAAAGTGTCATGAAAGGAGGGGACAGCGTCTTTCTTAATGATGACGAAGCTATCGTCAACATATCTTTTCCAAATCCTAGGTGCAATTGTAGAGGTATTGATGGCTAATTCTTCTACCACCTCCATGCAAAGATTAGCGACAATAGGGCTTACAGGGCTGCCCATAGCACAACCGTGAACCTGCTTATATACACAGTTATTGTAGACAAAATAGTTATTGGAGAGAGTTGTAGACAAAATAGTTATTGGAGAGAGTGAAATCCAATAAAGAGATGATGTCGTCGGTGGTCAGGCTTGTTCTAGATTGTAAAGTACTGTCATAGTTCAGCTTGTCGCGAATGTAATCACACGCTTTGTGGACAGGAATAGCTGTGAATAGCGACACCACGTCGAATGACACCATCACTTCGTCGTCGGAAATTTCCATATTGGCTATTTCTTTGGCAAATTGTGAAGAGTTGAGGACAGAATAGCCATTGTGGTTCTGAATCGGCGATAGGATATCAGAAAGAAACTTGGATGTGTTGTAAAGGGCAGACCCGATGCTCGATACAATCGGTCGAAGAGGGAATCCTGGTTTATGGTGTTTAATGGAACCCCGGATGGCAGGCGGAGAACCGTCGGTAGAACGGAGTTTCTGATAGACTGTTTCGTCTATCTTGTTTTGTCGTTTGAGATCGAGGAGTCTAAATTCAGGCAGCCCCTGGATCTCCAATGTAATGTTGTTTACAAAATTCCGTGCGCTGACTGCTGTTGGAGTTACGTAGGAGAAACGGGCAGATGTTTTAAAACCCGAAGAAAGGAACATCAACGAAATCTTAAAAACTATACGAGAGGCTCGAACGTTGCTAACCATGCTTGGCAAAATAATCACTCAGTTGACTTTGATGGCGCTACCGTGATAGACAAAGGCAATTACCGGATTCGAAGAACTCTAGAATCTTGGCACACTGCCAAAACTATCGGCGCAGACAATAACTCCAAACCGTTACCAAGACAATATTCTATCTTATTGTAATTCTTAATTTGTCTGTTTTTGTCCTTTTTTAGCTTTTTACACTTCTATTGTATTTTAGTTTTTAATTATTTTCACACCCTCCCTTGTATATATTTCCAACCACGCGCTTTATCTTTTTTACATTCGTCAAAGGCTATAGTAAAATAGCCGAAAGCTCATATTTTTTAACTTTTTAAACCAGAGAACGCTATTTTACACTTTTAATAAGAAATGTAGAAAGCAGATTCACATCCCGCTGCGTTTTCGCTCGAGTGTTTTTGTTTTCCTGCTCTGTAATATATTCTTCGATGGGTTTACTTAATGGTTTAAACCTACTGCCAGAAGATTCAGCCATAGTTGTTAATAAGAACGTTTTAAACCGTCCACAAATGTACTGCGAAAGGCCAAAAACTTTCAAGCAGTGAAAAAGCTAGCGCCATCGACAAAGCTACCACGTTCGCTCCACGTTCATTGAAAATGTTGATGCGTTTTGACAGCCGCTTTCTGATTGGACGAAACGGGTTTCTCACGTGTGAGAAAGTCGTTTCGCCGTTGTCATTGGCTGCGAGAATTTCCGAACCGTGTTTTCAACAGATCAATTCTAACTGTAAATCTCAGTATGTATGAAATAAAATGTCTTACAAAGCATTCTAAACGGGCATGAAGGGATAAGTTGACCAGAGATGCACGCATTTTAAAAACCTACAAGCGTTTGTACTCTGAAAATCAAAAAAATCTTGCCATTCACAAGTCGTATAAAATTTCCACTCTCCCCGACGTTAATGCGAACTTTTCCAGCGCGCACAAAGGCGACTGAAAGGCCAACAAAACCACGGAAGAAACAGAAAGAAAAAGAAAGCAAAGAACGCCAAATAAAAGTAAATAAATCAGAGTGTCAAATAAAAGTCTGGTCCATTTTTTTCTCGTTCGAATTTTGATTTATATGCATACCCCCAAACGAAATGGTAAAGTACTTGCCTCGAAGTGAAAAGCAATGTTAGTTTCAAGTTCAAATGAGGGTTTTGAGAGTTTGTCGGCAATCCCTTTAGATAAAGGCCAGAATTAGGCATCTGTTCCTTTGAATTGTTCTTTTTTGGAAAAATTCATCGGTTAAACGAGAGGTTTATAGGCTTCGCGTAATGATGTAATATTCAGAGTTGGATGCGATTTCATTGCATCTCATCAAAAGTATCGAGAAGGCCAAAAATATTATCAACAAGTCAAAAAAGAATTACTTCCACAATGATCAGCCAATTTGAGGTCGGGCAGTTTGCTTTTTCGTTTACCTGCATTTGAATTTATTTTTCAATACCGAAACAGCCACAACAACACTGTTAAACAAATCACTTAACATACCTTTCAAGTAACGCAACACTCGGGATGTCTGAGAGGAAACAAAAAGCTAGACGGAAGAATATAAAAGAAAATAAAGTGTTAGAATTTAGCAGAAAGCCGAGGAAAAAATATTAACACAACTACAAAGTTTCTTCTTCAACACTTTCTTGTCGCGATTGCCGTTAAAAAATGAAATGAGAAAATAATTTTTCCTAGTTTGTTTAATGAACTTCTCGTCAGAACGAGTTCGTGTAACAAAAGATATTTAATTATAATTTTCATTCTAACACGAACTGTGATTGGCTAAAACAGTTTGTTTAGTCGTCGATTTGCCCAATAGGATAAAGCCTTCCATTCGCAACTTGTTTGCCACGTTTTGTTTCCCTACTTGCTATAGCAATATCGATGGAATTTCACCGGAACAAACCAAACGAATATAGGCTTCATAATTCTTCTCGTAGAAAGTTTAGCTGTGAATACACCGATTTTTTAGCTGATTTTTTTGCTTGTTTTGATTGGTAGACGGTGAGAACAAGAAAGATTTTTAAATCAGAGTGTTGTGCGATGATAGTTTAATTTGAAACCGGCAGCAAAGCTGTACTTTTACATGTCAACCTTAATATAATACCTTGTTTTTTCACACAATAGGCTGATAATTTCTGCTTGCCAGTGCACTCATCAATAATCATGGTTTCCGCACTCGTGCAAGTCATTTAGTCGATTTTGCGAGACATGAATATTTATTTCTGGGTGACTGAGTTTCTTTGAAAATAACTAAAATGGCTCGTCGAGCAGAACAGTGTGTGTTAGTATGATATTTTTTTAAATTCGAAATGACGGGACAACTTGGTGAGAAATGCAGTACTCTCTCAGTATTAGGGTGAGAGCTATGGTGAATTAAAACGCGTGTCATCCTTAGAAAGTTGGTTTCACAGCGAAAGACGAAACAATGAATAACTAGAAAATGACATCGAATATGTATAATCACAAATTCTCGGCTAAGAACTTTTCTATTATTTTTTTTATTGTACTGATGGTGAGATTGGTTTTCTTTTATTACTGGCAATTGTAAATTTTTCCCGGAATTTCGACAGGATACAAGAAATAAACAACGCAAAGTTTAATGAAATTTATTCAAAAGTACTTTATATGTTTATCAGTCACTTTGTTTTAAAAGCCCTTAGGCGAATGGCTTTTTTTCTCAAATTAATAATTGCAAATCTAATGCCTGCCCATATGTAGCAATATTTAATCCTTGTTTATTTACATTAAATTTAAACTTACTTTCCTTTAAATTTAAACTACATGTCCAAAATTTATTTCAATTTAAACCAAATTCCTGTTTAAACTCAATATATTTGATTTAATACTGTAGTGAAATCTATTCAATCCTAATTTGAATTATCGTTTAAACTTTTTACATTTTAATTTAATCTTTTTTTAATTTAAATTTAAACTTTTAGAATATTTCTTTAAACTGATAAAATTTGATTTAATCCTTGTTTTTTTTTTCATTTCAATTTAAACTTTTGAAATTTTATGTAAACTTTCGAATGATTCTATTTAATCTTCCTGGGGCGAGCTCGGCCACTGGCGGCCATTTTGTTTTGTTTTGGCGCGCTTTAGATTTATCGTCGATCGTCAGTAAATATGGACGAAAGCACCAAAGGAAGAATGTCCAATTTACTGAGCGAAGCATCCAGGCTTTTGTCTTCGTCCTCCAGCTCTGCTGCTACGAACCCTGCTGTGAATTTGAGTCGTACCGCAGGCGACGATCAGTGAAACTCTCAAGCGTGCTCAGGGAATCGACTGTGGACTACGGACTGCGGACTACGGACTGGGTATAAAACACGGACTGAAGTATAAAATACGGACTCAAAGTACGGACTTAGTATAAAATACGGACGACGGTATAAAATGCGGACTAAGCGTATAAAATGCGTCTAAAAGCGAACCACGGCTAGAAATAACGAGATCTCTTCAAGGATGTATACTTGACAAAAAATTATTATTGTTCGCGCCAAAACGGCTTATGTAACCTTTGTAATCGTTGTCGACTCGTATTGCGCTGTTGTACACGGACTACGGTATAAAAATTAATGCGGACTAAGCATGCAAAATGCTTACAAACGTGGCCTGATTTTAAAAATAACTAGAAGCAAGGCTGTAGTCATCAAAGTTGTCTCACCTCAATAAAGTTAGCCTTTTTCCTGCAGAAAGCCTGCTCGTAGCTTACGGCAAAGTACTGTCAAAACACCTTTAAATTCCTCCATTTGTGAGGAACTTAAAATTTGTTTTTGTTTCCTTCGCTTTTGTCTTCGATTCTTGGATCGGGTTGCAGTAGAGGCTCGACTCAAAACTTTATATAATGTCGATTTCATTACAGATAACTCGAACCTCCTGCTAAACTCGAATCTTCTCCGATTTTTTTTCAGTCTAATAATTTATTACCCTCGCTAACTCGCACTCCCGACATCTCAAACCTTTTTTGATCTCCCTTTATGATTCGAGTTACGGTTATTTTAATACCGTTATTTTTTTACCGTTTTTTTACCGTTATTATAAAAACTGTCTGGCCAGCCTCAAGTAACCTGCGTTCAGGACTTTTTTTTTCCTTGCAAAGACGAAAGAGGGAAAAAAGACGGCAGGCACGTGAGAATTTGACAAACAACCTTAATTTGCATGACAGGCGTTTTTTCCCCGTATGCAAATGAGGCCCGATTTACGTTTTTAATTTCTGTGTAAGCTCTGCTGTAAGCCGGCTTACAGGCTTACACGATTAATTTATCACCTGTGCCAAGATTACGTGATGTAAAAAAGTAAATTGGTAGCTTTCTTACTTGAGGATAGGTTAAGGATCCGTATGTTGCCATGGCAACCAATTTCTTCATGCCCATTTTCCCCCAAAAATCCTTAATTTGGATTCTTATTTTAGCCCCAAATGGAATGACAGGCTTACAGGCTTACAGGCTAACAGGCTTACAGGCTTAAATGTCTACAGAGCTACAGAGTTACAGGCTTACAGAGTTACATCCTTACAAGGTTATAGGCTTACAGGCTTACAGACTTACAGGCTTACAGGCTTACGAGGTTACAGGTTACAGACTAACAGGGTTTCAAGGTTTCAGGCTTACAGGCTTACAGAGTTACAGAGTTACAGGCTTACAGAGTTACAGGCTTACAGAGTTACAGAGTTACAGGCTTACAGAGCTACAGGCTTTCAGGTTTAAAGAGTTACAGGCTTACAGGCTTACAGAGTTACAGGCTTACAGGCTAACAGGCTTACAGGCATACATGCTTACAGAGTTACAGGCTTACATAGTTACAGGCTTACATAGTTACAGGGCTACAAGCTTACAGGGTTAACAAACGGGTGCTCAGTGTAGTTAAAACAAATTTCTAAAATTTAACTGGACATTGTTGAATCTAACGAAAGAACTCATATGCAAGGTGACCCTTCTGGGAGGAATGACAAAACGGCACGGAATATTGTAAACACGGAATAGTGAAACAGTAAAAAAAGCAAATAAACAAAACAAAGTGCTTTGTAAGGTATTTACGCACTCTTTGGAAGCAGCCCTGGGTGAGCTTTCTGAAATCATGCTCACTTCTGAATGTAATGTTTCTGTTTCAGGAATATGATTTTTTCCATTAAATTGACATACCATGTTAAAATAATCCAACAATATGCTAAGTGGATTACCCAGATTACTTGCAATATGGCGCAATGATTCTACTGCATCGTCTGCAAATTTGTTCGTAGAGGTTATCTTCTTTAACCAAACTTTGTTATTCTTCCAATTTATTTTTCTTGTTTTTTTGTTATGTCGACGCCTCGATTTAACCAAAAAGTTTATTTTACATCAATATATGTGTTTAGGGTATTTTGCATTTCGCGTTTTAAAACAGATTTTACATTTCCGCGTTTGAGGATATCCTGTAAGCCTGTATAGTCCGGCGGCTTAGCTCCTGAATTGCGCGGTTTTTGATACAAGCACCAAACTCTGTAGGAATATAAACATTTACATACTGGTCAGTTCCGGATATGGTGCCAAGTTCCATTTTCATATTTCAGTTAGTTAGCAGAAAATGACATTTTCAGACAAGTGACTCCCGCGAAGTACGTTTTCTCGCTCTTTTCGAAAAGCAATGCACGTTTATTACATGTACAAATAAAATATGTTTAAATAAGGACTGAAGTTGTTTTTTCCTCCCTTTTTATGCTTATAATTTTCTCGGAAAATTTGGCCCTGTACACACTAAACCGGGTAAATTTGAATGAAAACATATTTTTTCTCTCCGGATAGGCCAACCGTCCACACTGAAACGGTCCGCCTTTTTGGTCACCGAAAACGGAGATTTCCAAAAGATCTCCAAAGTGGAGAAATTTTAAAAAATCCGGCCAGGTGATGTAATGTGGGTGGCGAAAACGGAGCTTTTCGAAAACGCTGACTCTGTCAGAACAAAAGGCGTGCGTTGTAAAGCTGCATGCAATGAAGTGTATCGTTTTCAAACTTACTCCGGATTAATGTGGACGGAAAACATTTTATACGGCCGTTTTCAAATTTCTCCGTTTTCAAATTTACCCAGGTTATTGTGGACAGAGCCGTTTGAATGTCGGCCCTAATTTGCAAATAGTCTGCTCATGCTGTTTCTAGACTTTTTCGTAGTTCGCGGTAGGTACGGCGTCGATGTTGTTCTTAATTTTGTGCAGACGACTCGGCGCAGCCACTGAAGAAACTATTATATATATAACGGTCAATTTGCACAGAGAAGTAAGGAAATGGGTTAATTTTTAGATGCGAGACGAACATGTCGATCCCTTAAACTATTGACTGGTTAAAATGTGTTCTTTTCCAGAAGGAACGGAAAACTTTAGAGTCCTACTAATTCGAAACGACACAATTTTTGTGCTGGATAAACAAATTGGTACCACTGGATAAAATCATGGTATCTGCTGATAAAATATGGCAAACAGACAAAAAAAACAAGAAAATCCTCATGAATTTTAATAAATTGTGGTTTCTATGGTAACTGACGTAGGAGGGAGATCAGTGGTTTGTTTGAGTTTTTAAGAAGATGTGTAGTATTTTTGATATACGATGGTAGTGTTTGCACCAGAGGATTGAGATGATAACTGACGAATTTAGAGATTTTTTTAGTAGGATGTCCGTTTGCTGAAACGATAGGTCTTCCAGGATGCCCTTGTTTATGTAGTTTAGGTAATAATTATATTGAAGCGGCCAGGTCTGGGATTGACGGGAGAAAGATATTTATAATTGTTCTTATCTATAGCTTTATCTTTGAGTAGTCCGTCAATATATTTTTGGACTCTCTTATATTTATTTATTTCAAACTCCCTAGCTCCGAACGCTATCCTTGTTACCTTAGATGTCTCCTCGCTTTACACAAACATCCCTACTAATGAAGGTATCAATGCCTGTAGAAAAGCCTTAGAACCAAGATCTCAAAAAGATTTACGCACTGAAGCTATCTGTGACCTGATACGCATTATTCTGAATATGAACAACTTCGAGTTTAACACTGAACGAACATTTCATGCAGCTGCACGATACAGCGATGGGAACAAGAATGGCCCCAGCATTTGCCAACTTATTCATGGGCGATTTTGAAACAAAGGCACCTGATTCGTACGCGGACAAACCTTGTATTTGGTGGAGGTATATTGACGATATTTTTATGATCTGGACATTAGGAGAAGACAAGCTTGATGATTTCATAAAACATCTTAACAATATCCACCACACTATAATATTCACCAGTGAACGCTTGACCACCTCCATTCCGTTTCTCGACGTCAACATTCACCTCAACAATGGAAAAATAGAAACCGACCTATACTCTAAACCTACAGATCAGTAGTTATTGAACATGCACCTCAAGTCATCCATATCATACAAAACGGTCAATTCCTTACAGTCCTTACAGTCTTGCTCTACATCTACGCCGAATCTGTTCCACTGAAAACTTTTTTGAACATCGCGTTAAAGAACTTCAGCAATATCTAGTTAAAAGAGACTACAAACAACGCTTTATTTCAGAACAAATCGACAGAGCACGCCTGGTATCACGGGAAGAGTCTTTGCAGGAACACACTCGCGAAACACGATCTGATAGAGCTCCTTTAGTAATCCAGCACTTCGTAACATTCAGAAAATACCTCACAACAAACAACCTCTTCTTAACTCCTCTTCCAACTGTAAAGAAATCTTCAAAGAAACACCCGTGGTATCTTACCGGCGCTCTCCCAACCTTCGAGATTTACTCGTCCGAGCGAAACTTAAAAGCCCTCACCAATGCAGTCAGCTGCCACCCGGCACCTACCGCTGTAACTCAAATCATGGATGCCTCACTTGCCCCACATCGAACCGAGATAGCAAAACTACATATACCTTCAGCAGTACTAGCGAAGTCAGACAGATTAAATATCACATAACATGCAACTCAACTAACCTTGTATATATGATAGAATGTAAAAGATGTAATAAACAATATGTAGGAGAAACAAAAACTCTTCGGGAACGTTTCACTGAGCACAGGCTGGCCAGCAATAATCCAAGTCACAAAAAAGCAGCCACTGCAGTCCATACTCATTTTAACATGCCAGGTCACTGCACATCAGACATGTCTCTAGTTCCTCTTGAATTGCTACCCACTAAAAGTACTTCTCGTCGCAAAGCAGAGAAGCATATCTCATAGACCGAGGCAAAACTCTTAAACCTAATGGCCTCAATAGACGCTCTGAACAGTGATCTGTTATATCTATAAATCGTTATAAATTATGAAATTTAGTTAAGTTTATTATTACTCTTATTTCATTTTTATTTCATTTTTATTATTATTATTATTATTATTATTATTATTATTATTATTATAATTATTACATTACTTCTCCCCCATCTTTTATATATTATTAGTGCGTTTATTTTCTTTATACGTATATATTACACCCTCGACGCTGTATTTTATGCTTTTTCCTTATATGCCTATCGTGTTACGTATTATCCACCTGTATACTTTAATTCAAATTTTAGGAGCCGTTAAGTTTTATCTCACTCCAGCTCTGGCCCTGTAGAAGACTAGTTGACTAGTCGAAATATCGGCCAAATAAATTGTCCAATACAAGTGTTGTCGTACTAGCCGTGCATTTAAAATTACTATTTGAATTTAGCTGAGACTTTCTGTTTAAATGCCAAACCCCAGGGAAATTGAGGATGCTCAAAACAGTCACTAACTTTCAATAAAATGTTGTAAGAAATTCTATTAAAACATGTAAACCTGAAACCCTGAAAGCTTGTAACCCTGTAGACCTGTAACCCTGTAAGCCTGTAACTCTGTAACCCTGTAACTCTGTAACTCTGTAAGCCTGTAACTCTGTAAGCCTGTAACCCTGTAACTCTGTAAGCCTGTAACTCTGTAAGCCTGTAAGCCTGTAAGCCTGTAAGCCTGTAACTCTGTAACTCTGTAAGCCTGTAACTCTGTAACCCTGTAACTCTGTAACTCTGTAACTCTGTAAGCCTGTAAGCCTGTAAGCCTGTAACTCTGTAAGCCTGTAAGCCTTTAAGCCTGTAACTCTGTAAGCCTGTAAGCCTGTAAGCCTTTAAGCCTGTAACTCTGTAAGCCTGTAAGCCTGTAAGCCTGTAAGCCTGTAAGCCTGTAACTCTGTAAGTCTTTAAGCCTATAACCTTGTAAGCCTGTAACTCTGTAAGTCTACAAGCCTGTTACTCTGTAAGTCTGTAAGCCAGTAACTCTGTAAGACTGTAAGCCTGTAACTCTGTTACTCTGTAAGCCTGTAAGCCTGTAAGCCTGTAAGCCTGTAAGCCTATAACTCTGTAAGCCTGTAAGCCTATAACCTTGTAAGCCTGTAACTCTGTAAGCCCGTAAGCCTGTAACTCTGTAAGCCTGTAACTCTGTTAGCCTGTAACTCTGTAAGCCTGTAACTCTGTAAGCCTGTAAGCCTGTAAGCCTGTACCCTGTAAGCCTGTTACTCTGTAACTATGTAACCCTGTAAGACTGCAAGCCTGTAACTCTGTAACCCTGTAACTCTGTAAGCCTGTAAGCCTGTAACTCTGTAAGCCTGTAACCCTGTAACTCTGTAAGCCTGTAACTCTGTAAGCCTGTAAGCCTGTAAGCCTGTAACTCTGTAACTCTGTAAGCCTGTAACTCTGTAACCCTGTAACTCTGTAACTCTGTAAGCCTGTAAGCCTGTAAGCCTGTAACTCTGTAAGCCTGTAAGCCTTTAAGCCTGTAACTCTGTAAGCCTGTAAGCCTGTAACTCTGTAAGCCTGTTACTCTGTAACTCTGTAAGTCTTTAAGCCTATAACCTTGTAAGCCTGTAACTCTGTAAGTCTGTAAGCCTGTTACTCTGTAAGTCTGTAAGCCTGTAACTCTGTAAGCCTGTAAGCCTGTAACTCTGTTACTCTGTAAGCCTGTAAGCCTGTAAGCCTGTAACTCTGTAAGCCTGTAAGCCTGTAAGCCCGTAAGCCTGTAACTCTGTAAGCCTGTAACTCTGTAAGCCTGTAACTCTGTAAGCCTGTAACTCTGTTAGCCTGTAACTCTGTAAGCCTGTAACTCTGTAAGCCTGTAAGCCTGTAAGCCTGTAAGCCTGTAAGCCTGTACCCTGTAAGCCTGTTACTCTGTAACTATGTAACCCTGTAAGACTGCAAGCCTGTAACTCTGTAAGCCTGTAACCCTGTAACTCTGTAAGCCTGTAAGCCTGTAACTCTGTAAGCCTGTAAGCTTGTAACTCTGTAAGCCTGTAAGCCTGTAAGCCTGTAAGCCTGTAAGCTTATAAGCCTGTAAGCCTGTAATCCTGTAAGCCTGTAAGCCTGTAAGCCTGTAAGCCTGTAAGCCTGTAAGCCTGTAAGCCTGTAAGCCTGTAAGCCTGTAAGCCTGTAAGCCTGTAAGCCTGTAAGCCTGTAAGCCTGCAGCTGTAACCCTGTAAGCCTGTAATCCTGTAACCCTGTAAGCCTGTAAGCCTTTAAGCCTGTAAGCCTGTAATCCTGTAACCCTGTAAGCCTGTAAGCCTGTAACCTTGTAACCCTGTAAGCCTGTAAACCTGTAAGCCTGTAAGCCTGTAAGCCTGTAACCTGGTAACCCTGTAAGCATGTAAGCCTGTAAGCCTGTAAGCCTGTAAACCTGTAAGCATGTACGCCTGTAAGCCTGTAACTCTGTAAGCCTGTAAGCCTGTAAGCCTGTAAGCCTGTAGGCCTGTAAGCCTGTAATTCCATGTGGGCTAGAATAAGATTTCGAACTAAGGATTTATGGGGGGAATTGGGAAAAGATAAATTGGTTGCCATGGCAACAGACGAATCCCTAACCTAACCTCAGGCAAGAAAGCTACCAATTTACTTTTTTCCATCTCGTAATCTTGGCACAGGTGATAAATTATTCGTGTAAGCCTGTAAGCCGGCTTACAGCAGGGCTTACACAAAAATTAAAAACGTAAATCGTGCCTGGTATACCCGTATGTTTCTCTTCTGCCAGTAGATTTTTTAGCCTGTTCAGTACTTGAAATTTCGTACCTACCTGGTATTTCAGGAGTCTGAGGGGCGTTTAAATAAGCGAATAGCCGAATGGCGAAACGTGACCGTGTGTTAGTGACTTAGTGTAGCGAAAACAAGCAAATTTTGGCAAAATTCGGACGTGTCTGTTGCGTGAATCCAGACGATAATCCCCTCAACATTCGAGTTTGGAACCGGAGTTTTGAATCGCGATATCGAGCTGCTGTTTTAACAAGGAATAATAAATTTCGAGAATGTGAATGACCCCATCTAAAATGCGTTGCATGGGGTCATCCGCACAGTTTTGGCGCGAACAATAATAATTTTTTGTCAAGTATACATCCTTGAAGAGATCTCGTTATTTCTAGCCGTGGTTCGCTTTTAGACGCATTTTATACGCTTAGTCCGCATTTTATACCGTCGTCCGTATTTTATACTAAGTCCGTACTTTGAGTCCGTATTTTATACTTCAGTCCGTGTTTTATACCCAGTCCGTAGTCCGCAGTCCGTAGTCCACAGTCGATTCCCTGAGCACGCTTGAGAGTTTCACTGATCGTCGCCTGCGGTACGACTCAAATTCACAGCAGGGTTCGTAGCAGCAGAGCTGGAGGACGAAGACAAAAGCCTGGATGCTTCGCTCAGTAAATTGGACATTCTTCCTTTGGTGCTTTCGTCCATATTTACTGACGATCGACGATAAATCTAAAGCGCGCCAAAACAAAACAAAATGGCCGCCAGTGGCCGAGCTCGCCCCAGGAAGATTAAATAGAATCATTCGAAAGTTTACATAAAATTTCAAAAGTTTAAATTGAAATGAAAAAAAAAACAAGGATTAAATCAAATTTTATCAGTTTAAAGAAATATTCTAAAAGTTTAAATTTAAATTAAAAAAAGATTAAATTAAAATGTAAAAAGTTTAAACGATAATTCAAATTAGGATTGAATAGATTTCACTACAGTATTAAATCAAATATATTGAGTTTAAACAGGAATTTGGTTTAAATTGAAATAAATTTTGGACATGAAGTTTAAATTTAAAGGAAAGTAAGTTTAAATTTAATGTAAATAAACAAGGATTAAATATTGCCACATATGGGCAGGCATACCCTGTCTGACATATCCGTTGAAAGGTATTTTTTTGACAAGTGCATTTCATAACTAAACCACAACAAATAATGAGGAATTTTTAGCTTTCGTGGAAATGGGTTTAAATCGTAGAAAGAAAAAAGGTTAAAGGTGTCTTGCTCTTGCTCAGATAAGATTTCATGCATACCATATACGTATTAGGAACGATTGTTTTAAAGGCTGTGTGGTGACGAGGTCAACCAACTCATCATTTATACGGGTAGGTTTTTAAACCAGATCTTTCCAGGTTCTTTTTGTTCCAAAAGTTCAAATAAATAGACCTGAAATTGACCAATTTATGGCATAATGTCCAAGTGACACTCGGCCATCGTAATGTTGATATTTAAAAAATATTTAAAAGCCGAAAAAAAAGTAAAACGCGCCGTGTGCAAACTCAGACTGTCCAAGATTCAGCTCGTCAGGGATACGCCCCCTTCTCCCAAGGGTTAAAGTCCTCTTGACCTCGATAAGAATACGTCAGTAGCTAGGAAACCACGCTTGAGTTTGCTGTGCATCCAGGGCGCCCTGGTGCATCGTAAGGTGAAAATCAACAGCCAGAATATCTTGGTAGTGATTTTTTCCGTCAACTTCTTTTTTTCGCCCTAGCACTCGATTGTTTAGCAAATAACGTACTGTTTAACATTGAAGTGCCCTTCAGAAAGCGTGCCAGTACAACTAACGTTGTCAGGTTACGTCACATTGCTTAGCAACACCCTTAGCGAAAACCTCGGGCTCAGTTTTTTCTCGGAGACGATACCTATTCCGTTCGATTGAACTGTATTCCGTAAGTGTGTGTTGATAAACACACACTTACACACTAGTCCCCAAAGTGATAAAAATAAAAAAAAAACAGATATACTTTTTCAAGTTTTATTAAGACCAGACTGGAGAAAATCAATTACAGTGGCAAAAGACAGCATTGTCATCATGCAGAAGTCTGTATCACTAGCTATGTAATCTGGTCTTT
>NC_135761.1:21210023-21228567 GCF_052425735.1 Oculina patagonica
AAAATGACACCCTATTCAAGGGGAATAGGGTGACGTGACGACCCAAATAACGGCTAACCGCGCACGGCAAGACACAAATCTTTATAAAATCGCTTTTCTAATACCTGAACAGAAAATTCAGTTTTAAGATATCTTCTTTCGTTTAGCTGGGCGTTTATTTTAGCTAATAGAATTTAGGTACCCTATCTAAGGATCACACCGGGAACACATTGCCAAAAGGAGCAAAAATGATACCCTATTTAAGGACCGAGAACCTCAAAAACCATACCCTATCGGGCGGCACATACCTATATAGGCCACATATGGGAGTACCCCCCCCCCCCGGATCTCAGATTACACAAAAATTCTTCTAAATTCGCACCTATTAAGATGTAGACATAAAAGCAAATAAAAATATACTTAGAAAACCAACTTAGGGGCTTAACTTCGCGTATAGCCAGATTTAAGGCGGATTATGAGAATTTGTTTTACTCCGGGAACATTTTACATTCCACATGGTCTGTGTTCACTTGTTCGTGTGCTTGACATTAAGCTGCACATCAAAGACAAGTACTTTCCGGTGTTTATCCGAGCTCGATTAACGTTTATGCCGTGAACACATTAAAAAAATTCCGCAATATTCGCTAAACTTGTGTAATCCTCACGTATGTAGATCAAAGATCTCTTCGAGATTTCGACTTTTTTTGCATGAAGTTAGTATGAGTAGAAGGTTTATCCTGGGCATTGTTGTTCGAACATATCATGGAAGAATTCAAACGTCTTTCAGTTCAAGCATTTTTTTATTTTCGCGGAGTAAATGCTGTACTTGTCAGTCGCGACGGCTGGGTGCTTTGCGACTCATATACTTTGGCTTGGTTAAAAAAGGTAAACTTTGACGTTTGCCTTTAACATGTTTAATCGAAATAGTTGTTTCCTTTCG
This sequence comes from Oculina patagonica, assembly GCF_052425735.1. NCBI lineage: Eukaryota > Metazoa > Cnidaria > Anthozoa > Scleractinia > Oculinidae > Oculina > Oculina patagonica. Next base: position 21,210,943 of record NC_135761.1, read on the forward strand.
AGTTAGAAAGATTTCTACTTGGCTTAATGCAGAAAAATAACGCCTGATCGCAGGTTAGGTTACGCACGACAGAGTTACCTTTTGTCTCGTCACGCAATCTTAACCCCACATTGAGAGTTAAATTTTCGTTTGGATATTAACAAAAGCCGCTTTTCCTCGTTATTCTTTACCTTACGGCTACACATCCCATTTCTAACGACTACATTTCCCAAATGAGGCACGATTTACGTTTTTAATTTCTGTGTAAGCTCTGCTGTAAGCCGGCTTACAGGCTTACACGATTAATTTATCACCTGTCCCAAGATTACGTGATGGAAAATCGTAAATTGGTAGCTTTCTTACCTGAAGAGAGGTTAAGGATCCGTCTGTTGCCATGGCAACCAATTTCTTCATGTCCATTTCCCCCCAAAGATCCTTAATTTGAAATCTTATTCTAGTCCCACATGGAATGAAAGGCTTACAGGCTTACATGCTTACAGAGTTACAGGGTTACAGAGTTACATGCTTTCAGAGTTACAGAGTTACAGGGTTACAGAGTTGCAGGCTTACAGGGTTACAGGCTTACAGAGTTACAGGCTTACAGAGTTACAGAGTTACAGGCTAACAGAGTTACAGAGTTACAAGCGTACAGAGTTACAGGCTTACAGAGTTACAGGCTTACAGGCTTTCAGGCTTACAGAGTTACAGGCTTTCAGGCTTACAGAGTTACAGGCTTTCAGGCTTACAGAGTTACAGGCTTTCAGGCTTACAGAGTTACAGGCTTACAGGCTTACAGAGTTACAGACTTACAGAGTTACAGGCTTTCAGGCTTACAGAGTTACAGGCTTTCAGGCTTACAGAGTTACAGGCTTTCAGGCTTACAGAGTTACAGGCTTTCAGGCTTACAGAGTTACAGGCTTTCAGGCTTACAGAGTTACAGGCTTTCAGGCTTACAGAGTTACAGACTTACAGAGTTACAGGCTTACAGAGTTACAGACTTACAGAGTTACAGGCTTACAGAGTTACAGACTTACAGAGTTACAGGCTTACAGAGTTACAGGCTTTCAGGCTTACAGAGTTACAGGCTTTCAGGCTTACAGAGTTACAGGCTTACAGGCTTACAGAGTTACAGACTTACAGAGTTACAGGCTTTCAGGCTTACAGAGTTACAGGCTTACAGAGTTACAGGCTTTCAGGCTTACAGAGTTACAGGCTTTCAGGCTTACAGAGTTACAGGCTTACAGGCTTACAGAGTTACAGACTTACAGAGTTACAGGCTTTCAGGCTTACAGAGTTACAGGCTTTCAGGCTTACAGAGTTACAGGCTTTCAGGCTTACAGAGTTACAGACTTACAGAGTTACAGGCTTACAGACTTACAGAGTTACAGGCTTACAGAGTTACAGGCTTTCAGGCTTACAGAGTTACAGGCTTTCAGGCTTACAGAGTTACAGGCTTACAGAGTTACAGGCTTTCAGGCTTACAGAGTTACAGGCTTACAGAGTTACAGGCTTTCAGACTTACAGAGTTACAGGCTTTCAGGCTTACAGAGTTACAGACTTACAGAGTTACAGGCTTTCAGGCTTACAGAGTTACAGACTTACAGAGTTACAGGCTTTCAGGCTTACAGAGTTACAGGCTTACAGAGTTACAGGCTTTCAGGCTTACAGAGTTACAGGCTTTCAGGCTTACAGGCTTACAGGCTTACAGAGTTACAGGCTTACAGAGTTACAGGCTTTCAGGCTTACAGAGTTACAGGCTTTCAGGCTTACAGAGTTACAGGCTTTCAGGCTTACAGAGTTACAGACTTACAGAGTTACAGGCTTACAGAGTTACAGACTTACAGAGTTACAGGCTTACAGAGTTACAGACTTACAGAGTTACAGGCTTACAGAGTTACAGGCTTTCAGACTTACAGAGTTACAGGCTTTCAGGCTTACAGAGTTACAGGCTTTCAGGCTTACAGAGTTACAGACTTACAGAGTTACAGGCTTTCAGGCTTACAGAGTTACAGACTTACAGAGTTACAGGCTTTCAGGCTTACAGAGTTACAGGCTTACAGAGTTACAGGCTTTCAGGCTTACAGAGTTACAGGCTTTCAGGCTTACAGGCTTACAGGCTTACAGAGTTACAGGCTTACAGAGTTACAGGCTTTCAGGCTTACAGAGTTACAGGCTTTCAGGCTTACAGAGTTACAGGCTTTCAGGCTTACAGAGTTACAGACTTACAGAGTTACAGGCTTACAGAGTTACAGACTTACAGAGTTACAGGCTTACAGAGTTACAGACTTACAGAGTTACAGGCTTACAGAGTTACAGGCTTTCAGACTTACAGAGTTACAGGCTTTCAGGCTTACAGAGTTACAGGCTTTCAGGCTTACAGAGTTTCAGGCTTACAGAGTTACAGACTTACAGAGTTACAGGCTTTCAGGCTTACAGAGTTACAGGCTTACAGAGTTACAGGCTTTCAGGCTTACAGAGTTACAGGCTTTCAGGCTTACAGGCTTACAGAGTTACAGGCTTTCAGGCTTACAGGCTTACAGGCTTACAGGCTTACAGAGTTACAGGCTTACAGAGTTACAGGCTTTCAGGCTTACAGAGTTACAGGGTTACGAAGTACGTTTTCTCAGTCTTTTCGAAAAGCAATGCACGTTTATTACATGTACAAATAAAATATGTTAAAATATGGACTGGAGTTGTTTTTTCCTCCCGGTCAATTTGCACAGAGAAGTGAGGAAATGGGTTAATTTTCAGATGCGAGACGAACATGTCGATCCCTCAAACTATTGTCTGGTTAAAATGTGTTCTTTGCCAGAAGGAACCGAAAACTTTAGAGTCCTACTAATTCGAAACGACACAACTCTTGTGCTGGATAAACAGGTTGGTACCACTGGCTAAAATCATAGTATCTGCTGATAAAATATGCCTCATGAATTTTAATAATAAATTGTGGTTTCTATGGTAACTGACGTAGGAGGGACTGGATCAGTGATTTGTTTGAGTTTGTTAAGAAGATGTGTAGTATTTTTGATATACGATGGTAGTGTCTGCACCAGAGGATTAAGATGATAACTGACGAATTCAGAGATTTTCTTTAGTAGGATGTCCGTTTGCTGAAACGATAGGTCTTCCAGGATGCCCTTGTTTATGTAGTTTAGGTAATAATTAATTAGAAGCGGCCAGGTCTGGGATTGACGGGAGAAAGATATTTATAAGTGTTCTTATCTATAGCTTTATCTTTGAGTAGTCCGTCAAGATATTTTTGGACTCTCTTATATTTATTTATGGACTCCCTAGCTCCGAACGCTATCCTTGTTACCTTAGATGTCTCCTCGCTTTACACAAACATCCCTACTAATGAAGGTATCAATGCCTGTAGAAAAGCCTTAGAAGCAAGATCTCAAAAAGATATACGCACTGAAGCTATCGCATTATTCTGAATATGAACAACTTCGAGTTTAACAACGAACATTTCATGCAGCTGCATGATACAGCAATGGGAACAAGAATAGCCCCAGCATTTGCCAACTTATTCATGGGCGATTTTGAAACAAATGCACTTGATTCGTACCCGGACAAACCTTTTATTTGGTGGAGGTACATTGACGATGATTTTATGATCTGGACATTAGGAGAAGACAAGCTTGATGATTTCATAAAACATCTTAACAATATCCACCACACTATAAAATTCACCAGTGAACGCTGGACCACCTCCATTCCGTTTCTCGACGTCAACATTCACCTAAACAATGGAAAAATAGAAACCGACCTATACTCTAAACCTACAGATAAGCATCAGTAGTTATTGAACATGCACCTCAAGTCATCCATATCATACAAAACGGTCAATCCTTTACAGTCTTGCTCTACGTCTACGCCGAATCTGTTCCACTGAAAACTTTTTTGAACATCGCGTTAAAGAACTTCACCAATATCTAGTTAAAAGAGACTACAAACAACGCTTTATTTCAGAGCAAATCGACAGAGTACGCCTGGTATCACGGGAAGAGTCTTTGCAGGATCACACTCGTGAAAAACGATCTGATAGTGTTCCTTTAGTAATTCAGCACTTCGTAACATTCAGAAAATACTTCACGACAAACAACCTCTTCTTAACTCCTCTTCCAACTGTAAAGAAATCTTCAAAGAAACACCCGTGGTATCTTACCGGCGCTATCCCAACCTTCGAGATTTACTCTTCCGAGCGAAACTTAAAAGCCCTCACCAATGCAGTCAGCTGCCACCCGGCACCTTTCGCTGTAACTCAAATCATGGATGCCTCACTTGCCCCCACATCGAAGATGGCAAAACTACATATACCTTTAGCAGTACTAAAGAAGTCAGACAGATTAAACATAACATAACATGCAACTCAACTAACCTTGTAAATATGATAGAATGTAAAAGATGTATACTAATTGAAAATATGTAGGAGAAACAAAACGTACTCTTCGGGAACGTTTTACTGAGCACAGGCAGGCCAGCAATAATCCAAGGCACAAGAAAGCAGCCACTGCAGTCCCTACTCATTTCAACATGCATGCCAGGTCACTGCACATCAGACATGTCTCTAGTTTCTCTTGAATTGCTACCCACTAAAAGTACTTCTCGTCGCAAAGCAAGAGAAGCATATCTCATAGACCGAGGCAAAACTCTTGAACCTAATGGCCTTAATAGACGCTCTGAACAGTGATCTGTTATATCTTTTAAATCGTTATATGAAAGTTAGCTTTAGTTTATTATTACATTTATTTCATTTTTATTTTATATTATTATTATTATTATTATTATTATTATTATTAATATTATTATTATTACATTACTTTTTCCCCATCTTTAATATATTATTAGTGGGTGTATTTTCTTTATACGTATATATTTCACCCTCGACGCTGTATTTTATGCTTTTTCCTTATATGGCTATCGTGTTACGTATTATCCACTTGTATACTTTAATTCAAATTTTAGGAGCCGTTAAGTTTTATCTCACTCCAGCTCTGCCTGTAAGCCTGCAACTCTGTAAGCCTGTAAGCCTGTACGCCTGTAAGCCTGTAAGCCTGTAACTCTGTAAGCCTGTAAGCCTGTAAGCCTGTAAGCCTGTAACTCTGTAAGCCTATAAGCCTGTAACTCTGTAAGCCTGTAAGCCTGTAAGCCTGTAAGCCTGTAACTCTGTAAGCCTGTAAGCCTGTAAGCCTGTAACTCTGTAAGTCTATAAGCCTGTAACTCTGTAAGCCTGTAAGCCTGTAACTCTGTAAGCCTATAAGCCTGTAACTCTGTAAGCCTGTAAGCCTGTAACTCTGTAAGCCTGTAAGCCTGTAACTCTGTAACTCTGTAAGCCTGTAACTCTGTAAGCCTGTAACTCTGTAAGTCTGTAAGCCTGTAAGCCTTTAAGCCTGTAAGCCTGTAACTCTGTAAGCCTGTTAGCCTGTAAGCCTGTAACCCTGAAACCTTGAAAGCCTGTAAGCCTGTAAGCCTGTAAGCCTGTAACTCTGTAAGCCTGTAAGCCTGTAAGCCTGTAAGCCTGTAAGCCTGTAAGCCTGTAACTCTGTAAGCCTGTAAGCCTGTAAGCCTGTAACTCTGTAAGCCTGTAAGCCTGTAAGCCTGTAAGCCTGTAAGCCTGTAAGCCTATAAGCCTGTAAGCCTGTAACTCTGTAAGCCTGTAAGCCTGTAAGCCTGTAAGCCTGTAAGCCTGTAACTCTGTAAGCCTGTAAGCCTGTAAGCCTATAACTCTGTAAGCCTATAAGCCTGTAACTCTGCAAGCCTGTAACTCTGTAAGCCTGTAAGCCTGTAACTCTGTAACTCTGTAAGCCTGTAACTCTGTAAGCCTGTAACTCTGTAAGTCTGTAAGCCTGTAAGCCTGTAACTCTGTAAGCCTGTTAGCCTGTAAGCCTGTAACCCTGAAACCTTGAAAGCCTGTAAGCCTGTAAGCCTGTAACTCTGTAACTCTGTAAGCCTGTAAGCCTGTAAGCCTGTAAGCCTGTAACTCTGTAAGCCTGTAAGCCTGTAAGCCTGTAAGCCTGTAAGCCTGTAAGCCTATAAGCCTGTAAGCCTGTAACTCTGTAAGCCTGTAAGCCTGTAAGCCTGTAAGCCTGTAAGCCTGTAACTCTGTAAGCCTGTAAGCCTGTAAGCCTATAACTCTGTAAGCCTATAAGCCTGTAACTCTGCAAGCCTGTAACTCTGTAAGCCTGTAAGCCTGTAACTCTGTAACTCTGTAAGCCTGTAACTCTGTAAGCCTGTAACTCTGTAAGTCTGTAAGCCTGTAAGCCTGTAAGCCTGTAACTCTGTAAGCCTGTTAGCCTGTAAGCCTGTAACCCTGAAACCTTGAAAGCCTGTAAGCCTGTAAGCCTGTAAGCCTGTAACTCTGTAAGCCTGTAAGCCTGTAAGCCTGTAAGCCTGTAAGCCTGTAACTCTGTAAGCCTGTAAGCCTGTAAGCCTGTAAGCCTGTAAGCCTGTAAGCCTATAAGCCTGTAAGCCTGTAACTCTGTAAGCCTGTAAGCCTGTAAGCCTGTAAGCCTATAAGCCTGTAAGCCTGTAACTCTGTAAGCCTATAAGCCTGCAACTCTGTAAGCCTGTACGCCTGTAAGCCTGTAAGCCTGTAACTCTGTAAGCCTGTAAGCCTGTAAGCCTGTAAGCCTGTAACTCTGTAAGCCTATAAGCCTGTAACTCTGTAAGCCTGTAAGCCTGTAAGCCTGTAAGCCTGTAACTCTGTAAGCCTGTAAGCCTGTAAGCCTGTAAGCCTGTAACTCTGTAAGTCTATAAGCCTGTAACTCTGTAAGCCTGTAAGCCTGTAACTCTGTAAGCCTATAAGCCTGTAACTCTGTAAGCCTGTAAGCCTGTAACTCTGTAAGCCTGTAAGCCTGTAACTCTGTAACTCTGTAAGCCTGTAACTCTGTAAGCCTGTAACTCTGTAAGTCTGTAAGCCTGTAAGCCTGTAAGCCTGTAAGCCTGTAACTCTGTAAGCCTGTTAGCCTGTAAGCCTGTAACCCTGAAACATTGAAAGCCTGTAAGCCTGTAAGCCTGTAAGCCTGTAACTCTGTAAGCCTGTAAGCCTGTAAGCCTGTAAGCCTGTAAGTCTGTAAGCCTGTAAGCCTGTAAGCCTGTAAGCCTGTAACTCTGTAAGCCTGTAAGCCTGTAAGCCTGTAAGCCTATAACTCTGTAAGCCTATAAGCCTGTAACTCTGCAAGCCTGTAACTCTGTAAGCCTGTAAGCCTGTAACTCTGTAACTCTGTAAGCCTGTAACTCTGTAAGCCTGTAACTCTGTAAGTCTGTAAGCCTGTAAGCCTGTAAGCCTGTAACTCTGTAAGCCTGTTAGCCTGTAAGCCTGTAACCCTGAAACCTTGAAAGCCTGTAAGCCTGTAAGCCTGTAAGCCTGTAAGCCTGTAACTCTGTAAGCCTGTAAGCCTGTAACTCTGTAAGCCTGTAAGCCTGTAACTCTGTAAGCCTGTAAGCCTGTAAGCCTGTAAGCCTGTAAGCCTATAAGCCTGTAAGCCTGTAACTCTGTAAGCCTGTAAGCCTGTAAGCCTGTAACTCTGTAAGCCTGTAAGCCTGTAAGCCTGTAAGCCTATAACTCTGTAAGCCTATAAGCCTGTAACTCTGCAAGCCTGTAACTCTGTAAGCCTGTAAGCCTGTAACTCTGTAACTCTGTAAGCCTGTAACTCTGTAAGTCTGTAAGCCTGTAAGCCTGTAAGCCTGTAACTCTGTAAGCCTGTAAGCCTGTAAGCCTGTAACTCTGTAAGTCTATAAGCCTGTAACTCTGTAAGCCTGTAAGCCTGTAACTCTGTAAGCCTATAAGCCTGTAACTCTGTAAGCCTGTAAGCCTGTAACTCTGTAAGCCTGTAAGCCTGTAACTCTGTAACTCTGTAAGCCTGTAACTCTGTAAGCCTGTAACTCTGTAAGTCTGTAAGCCTGTAAGCCTTTAAGCCTGTAAGCCTGTAACTCTGTAAGCCTGTTAGCCTGTAAGCCTGTAACCCTGAAACCTTGAAAGCCTGTAAGCCTGTAAGCCTGTAAGCCTGTAACTCTGTAAGCCTGTAAGCCTGTAAGCCTGTAAGCCTGTAAGCCTGTAAGCCTGTAACTCTGTAAGCCTGTAAGCCTGTAAGCCTGTAACTCTGTAAGCCTGTAAGCCTGTAAGCCTGTAAGCCTGTAAGCCTGTAAGCCTATAAGCCTGTAAGCCTGTAACTCTGTAAGCCTGTAAGCCTGTAAGCCTGTAAGCCTGTAAGCCTGTAACTCTGTAAGCCTGTAAGCCTGTAAGCCTATAACTCTGTAAGCCTATAAGCCTGTAACTCTGCAAGCCTGTAACTCTGTAAGCCTGTAAGCCTGTAACTCTGTAACTCTGTAAGCCTGTAACTCTGTAAGCCTGTAACTCTGTAAGTCTGTAAGCCTGTAAGCCTGTAAGCCTGTAACTCTGTAAGCCTGTTAGCCTGTAAGCCTGTAACCCTGAAACCTTGAAAGCCTGTAAGCCTGTAAGCCTGTAAGCCTGTAACTCTGTAACTCTGTAAGCCTGTAAGCCTGTAAGCCTGTAACTCTGTAAGCCTGTAAGCCTGTAAGCCTGTAAGCCTATAAGCCTGTAAGCCTGTAACTCTGTAAGCCTGTAAGCCTGTAAGCCTGTAAGCCTGTAAGCCTGTAAGCCTGTAACTCTGTAAGCCTGTAAGCCTGTAAGCCTATAACTCTGTAAGCCTATAAGCCTGTAACTCTGCAAGCCTGTAACTCTGTAAGCCTGTAAGCCTGTAACTCTGTAACTCTGTAAGCCTGTAACTCTGTAAGCCTGTAACTCTGTAAGTCTGTAAGCCTGTAAGCCTGTAAGCCTGTAACTCTGTAAGCCTGTTAGCCTGTAAGCCTGTAACCCTGAAACCTTGAAAGCCTGTAAGCCTGTAAGCCTGTAACTCTGTAACTCTGTAAGCCTGTAAGCCTGTAAGCCTGTAAGCCTGTAACTCTGTAAGCCTGTAAGCCTGTAAGCCTGTAAGCCTGTAAGCCTGTAAGCCTGTAAGCCTGTAACTCTGTAAGCCTGTAAGCCTGTAAGCCTGTAAGCCTATAAGCCTGTAAGCCTGTAACTCTGTAAGCCTATAAGCCTGCAACTCTGTAAGCCTGTACGCCTGTAAGCCTGTAAGCCTGTAACTCTGTAAGCCTGTAAGCCTGTAAGCCTGTAAGCCTGTAACTCTGTAAGCCTATAAGCCTGTAACTCTGTAAGCCTGTAAGCCTGTAAGCCTGTAAGCCTGTAACTCTGTAAGCCTGTAAGCCTGTAAGCCTGTAAGCCTGTAACTCTGTAAGTCTATAAGCCTGTAACTCTGTAAGCCTGTAAGCCTGTAACTCTGTAAGCCTATAAGCCTGTAACTCTGTAAGCCTGTAAGCCTGTAACTCTGTAAGCCTGTAAGCCTGTAACTCTGTAACTCTGTAAGCCTGTAACTCTGTAAGCCTGTAACTCTGTAAGTCTGTAAGCCTGTAAGCCTGTAAGCCTGTAAGCCTGTAACTCTGTAAGCCTGTTAGCCTGTAAGCCTGTAACCCTGAAACATTGAAAGCCTGTAAGCCTGTAAGCCTGTAAGCCTGTAAGCCTGTAACTCTGTAAGCCTGTAAGCCTGTAAGCCTGTAAGCCTGTAAGTCTGTAAGCCTGTAAGCCTGTAAGCCTGTAAGCCTGTAAGCCTGTAACTCTGTAAGCCTGTAAGCCTGTAAGCCTGTAAGCCTGTAACTCTGTAAGCCTGTAAGCCTGTAAGCCTGTAAGCCTGTAAGCCTGTAAGCCTGTAAGCCTGTAAGCCTGTAAGCCTGTAAGCCGTTAAGCCTGTAATTCTATGTGGGCTAGAATAAGATTTCGAACTAAGGATTTTTGGGGGAAATTGGGGAAAGATAAATTGGTTGCCATGGCAACAGACGAATCCCTTACCAAACCTCAGGCAAGAAAGCTACCAATTTACTTTTTGCCATCTCGTAATCTTGGCACAGGTGATAAATTAATCGTGTAAGCCTGTAAGCCGGCTTACCGCAGGGCTTACACAAAAATTCAAAACGTAAATCGTGCCTGGTATAACATTTCCAGCAAAACAGTTGCTGTTTATTTTTCTAATGGCGATGCATTAACTTCTGAACGGAAGAAACGTTTAACGTTTACTGCTTCCACCGGAAGTAATTTCACAACAGGTTACAAAACCGACACTTAAAAGAAGACCACCAGCTGCAAGTCTACAATGTACAAGACCAGTTTTCTGTTTTAAAGAAATGCCGCACGAAGTTGGACTGTTTAATTTACGAAATGCTCTTTATTAGAAACATAAAGCCGAAACTTAACACGCAATCAGATTCTGTGCGTGCTAAACTGTTTATTTAAAATCTTAATATGCTAACATATTATCACACCCTAGATCACTATATAAGCCTGAACTCCGTATTATAATTTTAACTTGATAATGATGACATGGCGTCATCGAAACGTCGTTCTATTTTCCTATCGCTTATTTTTCTTCTCAAATGTTTCACAAAACATTTTGTTATTCGAAAGCTACAAAAACACTTATAAATATCACTTAACACATTTAATGATGTTGCAATTAGCGAAGCGCACTAATGACGTCACAGAATTTGACCCCCGGTGTGAGTCAAAATTCGGACAAACAAACCGCTCTGTAAGAGCAATGTATGGTTGGCGGGCACTTTGGAGGCATATTTAGCGATTGTTTCACAAAACCATGGCCAGATTGGCTCGGACTTCGGAAAGCCTTACCTGTGCAACGTAGAAAGCTCAAACCGTGGTTTGAAACAAAAGGTTTGTCAAACAGAGCGATTATTCAATAAATGTGTAAAATGTTTTACTCTCAGGGGTCTCTCAGTTATTGAATGGATTATAAAGGCCCGATTTGCTGCCGGGATTTGCTGAAAGAAAACATTTATTTTTATGAGAAATGCAAAGCGTTTACACTGTTCTTAGTGGCACATTTTGCAACACAACAGAGCTAACCTCAGATTTATGCCACCACAAAATTACACAAAGAAACGCTCGTCCGATCGGTCCCCTTGCCTGACCCGAATATTTAAAGAGGTCAATTTCGTTACACAATTGTCGCGGCAAATACTATTTAATATACACTGTTCGAGCTCGGCAGCTGTAGCTGCAGTCTGTAATAGTAATGGGGATAAATAATAGCTTTATTTAAATCAAACCCGCCGTCAATTCCATTAGAAAGGCGTTTGAATAGCATAATATTTTCGCCCTCTATCTATCATGTGTCGAAACAGATCGGATGGCCGGCGATCAGTGCCGTCAAATTCGGGAAGAATTCTGAACTTCTTGCAACCGACGATCTTTCCGGTGCCTAAATGAAGCAAACATACAAGTGCTATCCTTCGCAATTATATAATTCGAGAGTAATTCGCTATCCGCCGCTTAAATTTCTCGGCAGCCTGAATTATTTTGCAGTGGAAATCAAGGTGTCATTACCGGATCTTCGACTAATAAATTCAATTTTGGGCCATTTTTTGGATACCTTCAATCTGTTTTTCACTTACTATAGCAAAAATGTTTGAAATCTATCATTTTTCGAGCCTTTCGAGAATCTCTGCCTCAAATTGTGCCTTTCTCGCCCTTTTTTTCTTGTCAAGAATGTGTCCCCTCCATACAAAGCCTTTGCCAAAACTAAAATTGTTGTCCGACTCACGACTCACTGTGGTGAAATCTATTTTTAGTAATAGTGCGCTTTGCTAGATGATGTTGCAATCCTAAATTGTGCAACTCAGCAGAAATAATCAATTGTCACGAAATGAGTTCCCTTTGGTTAACTATTAGCAACGTTTTAGTGTGTTCGTGCGGGTAATGTTTGACCTCCTGACCTCTTTCAGTGCTTTGGCTAAATTAAAGGCACGGCGCCGCACAGTAAAATCACAGGTAGCCCAAACTCCTAAAGGAGCCGTCAACATATAGACCACATACGACATTGCGTAATAACGTTATTATAAGGGTTTGTATGGGAATATAACGATCGTAAAAAATAATTCAAAATAGAGGAAAAATATCCAATAAAATTCACTTAACTATCCTCTTCTGTCTATATTTTGTGTTTCTATGCCGTTTGGAGGCGATTTGAAGCCATTATATTTCAGTGGGTTTTAGGTTCGCTGGTTTCCTATCATTTAAGGGTTTGTATGGGAATATAACGATCGTAAAAAAATAATTCAAAATAAAGGGAAAAATATCCGATAAAATCGACTTACCTTTCCTCTTTTATGCAAATCTTTTGTTTCTATGCCGTTTGGGGGCGTTTTGAAGCGATTCCAGTGGGTTTTAGGTTCGCTGGTTTCCTCTCTATATATAATTCCTCAAGGTAGGGCACTCGAGTGCCGAAGGCCAGCAGATCGACTGAAGGAATTCAGCCATAAATTCGCCCCAAAGGCTCCGATTGCCCCAAATTTTCGCCCAGAGCACCGCCGATAGTTGCTTTAACCATTTCTGTGCTTCATCTGATAAATACGCCCGCCAAGGAGCAAATTTAGCTTGCAAATGTCACAAGGCTTTTCCATCGAGAGCCGTTGAAACATGCGTTGACTGTGTGATCCGTGCACGAAGGGTTTGAAAATAGCTTAGCGACCCGGCCTTTTGGTTCAAATTACCTGCGGACCCCACGGTAGAAGGGATAATGTTCACCGCACGGTAATAACATTACATTATCCCTTCTACCGTGGGGTCCGCAGGTAATTTGAACCAAAAGGCCGGGTCGCTAAGCTATTTTCAAACCCTTCGTGCACGGATCACACAGTCAACGCATGTTTCAACGGCTCTCGATGGAAAAGCCTTGTGACATTTGCAAGCTAAATTTGCTCCTTGGCGGGCGTATTTATCAGATGAAGCACAGAAATGGTTAAAGCAACTATCGGCGGTGCTCTGGGCGAAAATTTGGGGCAATCGGAGCCTTTGGGGCGAATTTATGGCTGAATTCCTTCAGTCGATCTGCTGGCCTTCGGCACTCGAGTGCCCTACCTTGAGGAATTATATATAGAGAGGAAACCAGCGAACCTAAAACCCACTGGAATCGCTTCAAAACGCCCCCAAACGGCATAGAAACACAAGATTTACATAGAAGAGGATAGGTAAGTCGATTTTGTCGGATATTTTCCCTTTATTTTGAATTATTTTTTTACGATCGTTGTTCCCATACAAACCCTTAAATGATAGGAAACCAGCGAACCTAAAACCCACTGAAATGGCTTCAAATCGCCTCCAAACGGCATAGAAACACAAGATATAGACAGAAGAGGACAGTTAAGTGAATTTTATTGGATATTTTTCCTCTATTTTGAATTATTTTTTACGATCGTTATATTCCCATACAAACCCTTATAATAACGTTATTACGCAATGTCGTATGTGGTCTATATGTTGACAGGTGGTGTGCGCACTATGACCGCAATGCATTATTTTGATCAATTTCCAACATGGCGGAAGATTGTTGTGATGCGAGCGGTTTTTCGTGTGCGTTTGATCATCGTTTGCTCAACATTCGCTGGCCTTTTCTCTGCTTAAATATTAGATTTGGATAGGTCGGGAATAGGTAAGTTAGTTTTTTGCGTCGAAAGTCTAACATTTAAAGCGTATCATGGTAAATTTGGTCATTTTCTCGAACAAGGTAAAATGGCCGACTTTTCTCTTCGTCTAGTAGGTCAAACGTTTTTGTTGAACACGGCTTTCAGCTAGTGGTGCTTGACGTAAAATTATAATACAACAAAAGCTTAGACAATTTCCAATATGGGAAACATAATGCACCAGTATGCACCAGTCGATTTACGCCGTTTCGACTGAACGAAAATGTCCCTTTTTGAGTGTTAATCGTCTGTACTATTGAAGTTTCCTGCGTCGAGTTGTTATCGAGTTCAGCACTTTCATTCTACAAATTTCCAATGTTTTTGGAAGTTATGTTGTTTGCTTCAAAATGATTTAATTATGTGTTCTTTGGGACTTAGGAGAATCCAATTTAAGAGAAAAAGTTGCTGTAGATGATCAAGATCAGTCAAGATGAACGTCAAAAGAGCGCTAGTTTACTGAAGAAGCAAGCGAATTATTTGTTTGTACTGTACTGATTCTTATGTCACGGTTGAGTTATAGTTCCCTTTGAACACCCAAAACAATTTTTCATTCTTTTCCGGTTTATTTAAGGGACTGAGAAGATAATAAATTGCTATTTTGTTGCATAAATTGCTTCTACCCAAGTGGACCAAGTATTGCTTGTTCCAGGCTCTAGCAAGATAATAGGTTGCATTATTTGAGCTTCAGAAGGTCACTTTGAAATGCTTTATTGCATCTGTTGTAACTAAAAAGTGATTCCACTACAACATTTGTGGAGACTTCATGTACAGCAAAATAATGTTGTGGAAGTGAGAAGTTCAATAAATTGTTCAAATCTTAATGAGGTTCAAATTGGTTCTGTTCATTATTTTGCAAGTGGTTATCCTGCTTATTACAGAAGAGAAAAACCCTGGTTAGTTTGTCTCTGTCTGACACAGGCATCAAGCTTTTTGGCCAAGAGTATTTCATTTAATTTGTTGAGCTTGGTAACAGGAAAAAAATAAGTCCTGCCTCCTACTCATTTGATGTCAAATTATTAAGTCTGTATATTTCCAGCCAAGTTGCCCAGCAGGCTGGAGCTTATACCAGTTTCAGGAGCTTGAAGAGACTAGGAGTATTCTCCCCCTCCCCTCCTGAATGAAATGTAAGTTAGTCTATCACAGGGTTACCCTCAGCAGTAATCTTGCCAGTACCCATTTATACACCTGCGTGGAAGGAGGCACTATAAGAGTATTAGTGTCGTGCCCAAAAACACAACACAATGACTGGGGCCATGGTTTGAATCAGGACTGCTCAATCCAGAGTCTGGTGCACTACGCTTCCATACCACCCTTAAATTATCAAGACACTAATGGAAATATTATAATTATTATTATTATTATGAAATGACACAGTGTTTCTTTCACATTGTTTTATTTATGCAAATTTTAGCAACCTTCAGCATCTGAGGTTGTCACTTGATGTGTTCCTTTAATATATCTGGTTGGTTTATACTTGATTATGAAGCTTCTCCTGGAGAAAACAATTCTGTCTCCAAAGTTATCCTCCAGACCTGTGCATTTTATAGTCAGTTGCTGTTGCAGTGTAATATCCCTGAATAAAATTAAAGAAAAAACTCGATTATAAACCAGTTCTGTTATAATTGAAGTTGCAGTAATAACTGGAAGTACCATAAACAATCATGGTCTGTATACACACAACAGTAGCAGGGGGAGGGCTTCCAGTGAGATATTCACAAAAGTTAAAGTACGGGCTGTTTTTGCAAATAACTGTGGTTGGCTCAAAATTACATGAATTAAAAGAATGCACTTGGTCCAAATTGGCCTACAACATTAGAGCTTAGCAGCCCTGGAAGCTATAGTACATCACTGGTTACCCCTAGCATTGTATGAGGTTGCCCTAGTATAGTTGAGAGAGTCACTTGTGAGATAATTATAAGACTGCTCAATGACACAAAACACCCCCAGTCAGCTTTCGAACAAGGTCCAGAGGATCTTATTTTTCTAATGGCAGCTAGTAATCAAGCCTACATTGTAAGGTATGTAGCCAGATTAAAAGTGCTAATAGAAACTCAGCTGATATATTTTCTGTTTAGACTCTAGCACTGATTTACTTCAGCCCAGCAGACAATTTTTAATTTGCCTAAGTGAGATTTTTTAGCATCAAATCAAACCCAAACAATGATATCAAACTAATTTACAAGAACACAATTTTTTAAATTAATTTTACTTAATAACTGTATCTTGAAATCGTAGTTAGTTTGTTGCAGGAATTTTCTTTGTTGATCACTTGAAGTGTCGTAAAACCAGAATTTTCTTCGATTTACTGCTGCTAAACACTGTACATCAGTCATTTATATGAGAGCAAAAAATAAATAACTTTTGAAAGCTATAATCCCTTAAGCACTTTTCGAAATAAAGAATAAGAAATAAGAAACAGAAGCAAAACTATTAGGAAGAGTATTAGCTTTAATGATTAGTGAAAAGTATGCCGTGAAAAGTAATACAAAATAAATCAGGACACGTAACATAAATAACATCAACATGTGACAAATATGTTTTCCTCATTTTAAATCAAGGTACGATATACTTGTTCGTAGTGGTTAATAAAGCTAAAAAGCAACCGCCTTGTGAACATTACATGGTTATATTTAGGTTTAGTACATCCTACATCGTGTTTAAATAAAGGTTGCTTATCCAACTGTAGCTAACTGTTTACAAGCATGATTCTTACCTCTAGCTTTGATGCAAGTCCCGTCTAGACACACAAAACCGATATTTTAAACTCCACGCACTAAAGTCTGAGGAAATCTTTGATTCCAAAGATCGACAACATGTCAAAACTAAGATATACATCGAAAGAATCACAAAAGCGGCGTTATTTTGAACAGAAATAAGTAATTTTGGCGTTCACAAGAGATCCTCACACGATGGCCGCCATGAGCAAATGATGCGAAACCGAAACAACTACCAGCGTGCATTGCGGTCGTAGCACGCACACCACCTGATATGTTGACGGCTCCTTTAGGAGCTTGGGCTACCTGTGGTAAAATCTTTAGAAAAGCAGTCACTTGAGAAACACACAAGTCGTGTTTGCGTTAGTCACGGAGTGAACGTGACATGAATTTCCTTTACCACGTCATCTTTTGCTTTGTAAAACCACATGCCTAGCCGGAAAATGCCTGCTTACGCATGCAAATATTTATTTTGTTCCGAATGTTCAATAAAATAACCCAAACCAGTTCATTTAAAAGAAAGCCAAATCACGCCAAAATAAAGAGTAGAATATAAAGGCTATCACATTGTGTTTCTCCGTTTAGCGTCTTCCGACAAGCTTTTGGTAATTCCCCTGGCGCGATGACGTGTATCCCGTGCTTTGACACATTCTTGCTGAGCTTGCAACTTACGTTTCGATAACGTTTCGATTCTCAAAATACCGTAAACTCAAAACAAAAATTGGGATATCCAGAAAATAAGTCGTTGTTTTGCAATATTTAACACGTTCCGGGTAAATTGTACGACTTGTACTCGCTCCGAGCCAAACGCTTGAGTAACACAACAATAAATACTTCACACAAACAGAGCGCAGAGTATTCAAACTGAAAATAGGTGAATGATTATTTATAGCTACAAGCGAGAGATCGCGTGACATGGGTCTGACGTAGTGGTAGTTTTAAATAGCTTGGACATGTCCAAGCGGTCTTTGTTTTCGCTATGTGATTTTAGGTTAAATTAATATTAGCGCCTAAAGACTTGTACTAGTAAAAATTGCGTTCTTAATCGTTTTAAACTTTGCTGCCTTCGAGCGCTGAACCCCTTACATTCTTAATTGGTTATGTGACGTAAGATTTGGGCTACTCACGTTTTTGATTCTTATATAATGTTTGTAAATTTGACAAGTCACGTTTTTTCTACAAGAACGGAAGTGCTGAATCACAACAATAGAGTGACACTTTACAAGTCACGCGCTTTGATCACCCACAGCGGAAAGTATTCCCTTGAGAAATTAAAACAGTCCCTTGAGAGTTAACAAGAATGCAATCCCTTCCGGTTCAGATTTTAGCCCAGGTTAACGCTATTCTACTTCTTTTTGCTTGTAAACAAGCAAAAAAA